>NW_007755110.1:0-771 GCF_000696425.1 Galeopterus variegatus | reverse complement strand
AAAACTGTTTTGTTTTTGTTTTATAGCTTCTAAACTTTTATAGAACAAAACAATTCCATCATGTGAAGTTGCAGAGTTAGGAAGCACATCTGATGGTTGTGTCGATAAAAACACATAAATACCCATCACCTCAAAGATGTATTTTATGCTGAGAGGCATGTGTGCCCCAAGCTAGCTTTCCCTTCATTCTCACTTTCATTTTTAAATTTATGATTACTGGAGTAATTTTTGTATGTTTGGTTTAATTCTATCATCTCTGGTTCTGTGATTTCAGGGATGTTTTTGGATGGGAGAGGCTCTGTGTGGTCTCACTCTGGTTCTGTGCTTTCAGGGATGTTTTTGGATGGGAGAGGCTCTGTGTGGTCTCAGTTCCTTGCTATCACCTTGATTTTCTCTCTTCTTTGGCATGAATATCATTGTGGCTTGTTTGCCTTTATTTTCTGGTGTGAACGAAAGTTCATCCACGCTGTTTCTAAGTCTTTTAAAAGATATTTAAACTACAATTTCTATAATTATCAAAGTCAAGAGTCAAATCATACCTCCTGACTCAGTCTAATATAAAAAGAAAAACTAAATGTGCTTTTACTTGCTCCGTTTTTGGTTTGAGGAATATAACTTAGAGGTGAGAACTCTTGTTTTTTTAAATATTTGTATTCAAATTTCTCACATTCATTCTTTGGGAAAAGTTGTCTTTATAAATACTTGAGCCACTTTCTGAGTTTTTCAGAGTTCATCATCTTTGCTTCTATCTAAGCTCCCTGAGGTAAAGAA
>NW_007755109.1:6333-7673 GCF_000696425.1 Galeopterus variegatus | reverse complement strand
CTTAGATCGATGGGCTTGGTCGTCGAGTTTACTTTGATCGATTAGCTTGCTCTGATGAGTTTACGTAGATCGATGAGCTTGGTCTCATGTGTTTACTTAGATAGGTATGCTTGGTCTGTTGAGTTTACTTTGATCGATTAGCTTGCTCTGATGAGTTTACTTAGATCGATGAGCTTGGGCTGACGAGTTTACGTAGATCGATGAGCTTGGTCTCATCTGTTTACTTAGATAGATATGCTTGGTCTGTTGAGTTTACTTAGATCGACTAAGTTGCTCTTATGAGTTTACTTAGATCGATGAGCTTGGTCAGAAGAGTTTACTTATATCATAGAGCCTGGTCTGATGAGTATACTTAAACCGATTAGCTCTGTCCAATGTGTTTACTTAGATCGATGAGCTTGATCTGATGAGTTTCCTTATATCGAAGAGCTCGGTCTGATGAGTTCACTTAGATTGATGTGCTTGGTCTGATGAGTTTAGTTATATCAATGTGCTTGTTCGGATGAGTTTATTTAGATCGGTCATCTTGGTATGATGGGATAACTTAGACGGATGTGCTTGGTCTGATGAGGTTTCTTAGATTGATGAGATTGGTGTGATGTGTTTAACTTGATCAATGGTCTTGGTCTGCTGAGTTTACTTAGATCGATGAGCTTGGTATCCTGAGTTTACTTCGATCGAGTAGCTTGGTCTCATGAGTTTACTTAGATAGATATGCTTGGTCTGATGAGTTTAATTAGATCGCTGAGCTTGGTCTGATGTGTTTACTAAGATCGATGAGCTTGGTTTGATGTGTTTACTTAGATCGATGAGCTTGGTCTGATGAGTTTACTAAGATCGATGACCTTGGTCTGATGAGTTTACTTAGATTGATGTGCTCGGTCCGATGAGTTTAATTAGATCGATGAGCTCGGTCTGAAGAGTTTATTGGATCGATGTGCTTTGTCTGATGAGTTTACTTTGATCGATTAGCTTGGTCTGATGAGTTTACTTCGATCAATTTGCTTGGTCTGATGAGTTTACTTAGATCGAAGTGCTTGGTCGGATGAGTTTATTACATTGATGAGCTTGGTCCGATGAGTTTACTTAGATCGATGAGCTCGGTGCGATGAGGTTACTTAGATCGATGAGCTTGGTCTGATGAGTTTATTTAGATCAATCATCTTGGTATGATGAGATAACATAGACGGATAAGCTTGGTGTGAAGATGTTACTGAGATTGATGAGTTTGGTGTGATGAGTTCACTTAGATCGATGTGCTTGGTCTGATGAGTTTACTTAGATCGATGAGCTTGGTCTGATGAGTTTAGTTAGATCGAAGAGTTTGGTCTGCTGAGTTT
>NW_007755109.1:5333-5568 GCF_000696425.1 Galeopterus variegatus | reverse complement strand
TTGGTCTGATGAGTTTACTTAGATCGATGAGCTTGGTCTGATGAGTTTACTTAGATCGATGTGCTTGGTCTGATGAGTTTACTTAGATTGATGAGCTTGGTCTGAAGAGTTTAGTTCGATCGAAGAGTTTGGTGTGCTGAGTTTACTTACATCGATGAGCTTGGTCTGAAGAGTTTACTTAGATCGAAGAGCTTGGTGTGCTGAGTTTACTTACATCGATGAGCTTGGTCTGAAG
>NW_007755109.1:0-2830 GCF_000696425.1 Galeopterus variegatus | reverse complement strand
TTACTTAGATCGATGAGCTTGGTCTGATGAGGTTACTTAGATCGATAAGCTTGGTCCTATGTGTTTAGTTAGATCGATGAGCTTGGTCTGATGAGTTTATTAGCTCTATTAGCTCCGTCCGATGTGTTTTATTACATCTATGATTTTGGTCTGATTAGTTCACTTAGATCGAGGAGCTCGGTCTGATGAGTTCACTTAGATCGATGTGCTTGGTCTGATGAGTTTACTTAGATCAATGTACTTGGTCTGATGAGTATACTTAGATCGATGACCTTGGTGTGATGAGTTTAGTTAGATCGAAGCGCTTGGTCTGATGAGTTTACTTAGATCAATGTACTTTATCTGATGAGTATACTTTGATCGATTAGCTTGGTGTGTTGAGATTACTTTGATCGATGGGCTTGGTCTTATGAGTTTACTTAGACCGATTAGCTTGCTCTGATGAGTATACTTTGATCGATTAGCTTGGTGTGTTGAGACTACTTTGATCGATGGGCTTGGTCTTATGAGTTTACTTAGATCGATTAGGTTGGTCAGATGAGTTTACTTAGATCGATTAGGTTGGTCAGATGAGTTTACTTAGATCGATTAGGTTGGTCAGATGAGTTTACTTAGATCGATTAGGTTGGTCAGATGAGTTTACTTAGATCGATTAGGTTGGTCAGATGAGTTTACTTAGATCGATTAGGTTGGTCAGATGAGTTTACTTAGATCGATTAGGTTGGTCAGATGAGTTTACTTAGATCGATTAGGTTGGTCAGATGAGTTTACTTAGATCGATTAGGTTGGTCAGATGAGTTTACTTAGATCGATTAGGTTGGTCAGATGAGTTTACTTAGATCGATTAGGTTGGTCAGATGAGTTTACTTAGATCGATTAGGTTGGTCAGATGAGTTTACTTAGATCGATTAGGTTGGTCAGATGAGTTTACTTAGATCGATTAGGTTGGTCAGATGAGTTTACTTAGATCGATTAGGTTGGTCAGATGAGTTTACTTAGATCGATTAGGTTGGTCAGATGAGTTTACTTAGATCGATTAGGTTGGTCAGATGAGTTTACTTAGATCGATTAGGTTGGTCAGATGAGTTTACTTAGATCGATTAGGTTGGTCAGATGAGTTTACTTAGATCGATTAGGTTGGTCAGATGAGTTTACTTAGATCGATTAGGTTGGTCAGATGAGTTTACTTAGATCGATTAGGTTGGTCAGATGAGTTTACTTAGATCGATTAGGTTGGTCAGATGAGTTTACTTAGATCGATTAGGTTGGTCAGATGAGTTTACTTAGATCGATTAGGTTGGTCAGATGAGTTTACTTAGATCGATTAGGTTGGTCAGATGAGTTTACTTAGATCGATTAGGTTGGTCAGATGAGTTTACTTAGATCGATTAGGTTGGTCAGATGAGTTTACTTAGATCGATTAGGTTGGTCAGATGAGTTTACTTAGATCGATTAGGTTGGTCAGATGAGTTTACTTAGATCGATTAGGTTGGTCAGATGAGTTTACTTAGATCGATTAGGTTGGTCAGATGAGTTTACTTAGATCGATTAGGTTGGTCAGATGAGTTTACTTAGATCGATTAGGTTGGTCAGATGAGTTTACTTAGATCGATTAGGTTGGTCAGATGAGTTTACTTAGATCGATTAGGTTGGTCAGATGAGTTTACTTAGATCGATTAGGTTGGTCAGATGAGTTTACTTAGATCGATTAGGTTGGTCAGATGAGTTTACTTAGATCGATTAGGTTGGTCAGATGAGTTTACTTAGATCGATTAGGTTGGTCAGATGAGTTTACTTAGATCGATTAGGTTGGTCAGATGAGTTTACTTAGATCGATTAGGTTGGTCAGATGAGTTTACTTAGATCGATTAGGTTGGTCAGATGAGTTTACTTAGATCGATTAGGTTGGTCAGATGAGTTTACTTAGATCGATTAGGTTGGTCAGATGAGTTTACTTAGATCGATTAGGTTGGTCAGATGAGTTTACTTAGATCGATTAGGTTGGTCAGATGAGTTTACTTAGATCGATTAGGTTGGTCAGATGAGTTTACTTAGATCGATTAGGTTGGTCAGATGAGTTTACTTAGATCGATTAGGTTGGTCAGATGAGTTTACTTAGATCGATTAGGTTGGTCAGATGAGTTTACTTAGATCGATTAGGTTGGTCAGATGAGTTTACTTAGATCGATTAGGTTGGTCAGATGAGTTTACTTAGATCGATTAGGTTGGTCAGATGAGTTTACTTAGATCGATTAGGTTGGTCAGATGAGTTTACTTAGATCGATTAGGTTGGTCAGATGAGTTTACTTAGATCGATTAGCTTGCTCTGATGAGTTTATTACATCGATGAACTTGGTCTGATAAGTTTACTTAGAGCGAGTAGCTTGGTCTGATGAGTTTACTTAGTTCCATTAGCTCTGTCCAATGGGCTTACTAAGATCGATAACTCGGTCGGAAGAGTTTACTTGGATCGATGTGGTATGTGTGACGAGTTTACTTAGATCGATGCGCTCGGTCTGATGGGTTTACTTAGATCAATGAGTTCGGTCTGATGAGTTTACGTACATCGATGTGGTTGGTCTGATGAGTTTACTTAGAAGGATGAGCCTGGTGTGATGACATTACTTAGACCGAAAGCTTGGTCTGTGAGTTGACTTAGATCAAATACCTTGCTCTGATGAGTTTGCTTAGATTGATGATCTTGGTCTGATGCGTTTACTTAGATCGATGAGCTTGGTCTGATGAGTTTACTTAGATCGATTAACTTCATCTGATAAGTTTAGTTAGATCGAAAAGCTTTGTCTCATGAGTTTACTTAGATTGATGAGAT
>NW_007755108.1:0-7673 GCF_000696425.1 Galeopterus variegatus | reverse complement strand
GGGGGGGAAGGATGGGCCTCGAGGAGCAGCTCCCACCATGCCACCCAAAAACCATATCTTTTAAACTGCAGAGATGGTGACTGAAGGCACCAGAACAGCAGAGTTGCTGTGAAGGCAGACAGATGTGGCCGGGCAAGTGACGTTCTGTCTCTGGGTCTCTTTCTTCGGCTAGAGAGCGGCACCGCCTAGAGCTGCTCTCGATGCCCAGCGGGACCGTTCGGTGCTCGGGTGTAAGCCGAGCGGCTCTGTAATGTTCTGTTCTTCACTGCCTTTATCTGGTTTTGGAATCTCGGTCACACCAGCTTCCTAAAATTTTCTATTCTCTGGAACAACTTGTACAAGGTAGGAATTATCTGCTCCTTCACAGTTTGGTAGATCTCATTTGTAAAAGTGTTTGCATCAGAAGCTTTTTTTATTGCCCAGGTTTTTAAAACTTTTATTTATTTTTGTTTTTGGTTGTATGTGTATGTGTGGATTATTTTGGTCTTTTCTTGTTCTCTATTTCTTTTTCCCAGAAATGTACCCACTTCACCTAGGCCGCAAACACATCCCTATACAGCAATAGCTCCCTGCACTGTCATGTTTAAATCTGATTATCCATCTAGATCATATATGCACTTGGCATAGGCCCTGCCACAGACACACACTCTGATTAAGGCCAGGACTGTGGAGGGGAGGTCGCGTGACAGTGGAGGTGGTTTAAACTAACCCACGATCTCTCCACCCTCACCACTCACTTCCCACCAACACATCCAGGCTGAGGTCCCTGGTGACGATGTTGCCTGGCCACCTCTGGAGACGGAGGTTCACTCCCCGCTCTCCTACCTGCCACCCAGGAGGATGCTGCTGCCTCTGCCTACCTCTCACGGTGCTGGGGAGGATGGGAAGGAAAACCTGGCACGGCCTGAGATGCAGAAGCTGTGTTGTCGCCCCAGTCAACCGCATTCCTTCCCCATCACTGGCCTCAGCTTGGAGCGCAGCTCTGCTGATGGAGTATCTCTGAAGCGGGCAGCTCCAGTCAATCAGCCTCAGCCAGTCCACCTGCCCACTGACAAATCTGCCAAATGGCCAATTTACTAACATCAACTTGAGTATCAGTTCCTACCCACTGAACATGCTGGAGACAAAAAAACCTTTAAAAGTTTCCAGGAAATCGCAGACTTGGCAAATTGGTCTTCATGGCACATGGCCTCTGGCAAACTGGCTGCTTTCAGGGCTGGGGTTATCCACCCCCATCTGGGAAGCGGGTGGGCAGTTACTGGCTGCTTTGACATGAACTCCCCACGCACCCACACACACCACCCACAACGCTGGTCCTGCCTTGGCTGGAATCCTGGGTCAGCCAAGCCTCACTCTCTCCTCTCCAGACCCCCTCCCCTGAAGCCCCAGCCCAAGACAGCCTGGCAGGGGCCTTCACACACCACACACACACAAAACAAGAAAATGGTTTAATTGCAAAACTAACTTGAGGGAGGGGAGCAGGGCTACGCTGACAGGGCAGGAACCTGATCCTTCAGGCAGTGGTTCTGTCCCTGGTGCTACCCCGCAGGACAGGGATCAACTGTCCCCGGGTGGGGGGACGGGCTAGTGTTATAAAATGACAATATAAATAGACTTCTAAAAAAGGAGGCTGTCCAGGTGCAGTAGTCATTTGCTGCAGAGGCTGGGGTGGGTGGGAGGCCCCGACTCTTGTGTCCCCATCCAGCCACAGGAAGGGTGTGCAGGGCTACGGGAAAAGGCCACTCTTCAGACATTCATGATCGACCCCCACAATGGCTCAGGGGGGACGAGGCTGTAGGTCAGGCAAGGTCTCAGAGACACTCACTTGCAGTCTGGAGGACAGAGGAGCAGGACCTTCGGGGCGCACACACGCACACACACACACACCTATCTCATAGTGTTCTCTCCACCCCCAGCGACCCCCGCCACGGATTTCCAGTGATGGGAGGGCCGCCTGTCCTTCCTGGAGACGGGGGAACACAGGGGAGGGCCTGTCCCGGGGAACAGAAAGGTCCTGGGAACCTCACTCACTCCCACGAGTCCCTGTGTCCCCGCCACGGATTTCCAGTGATGGGAGGGCCGCCTGTCCTTCCTGGAGACAGGGGAACACAGGGGAGGGCCTGTCCCGGGGAATAGAAAGGTCCTGGGAACCTCACTCACTCCCACGAGTCCCTGTGTTTTTTTTTAAAAAGTCACAAAATCAAAACCGGAGTTCAGTAGTAGGATCCCATGTACCCCTCCCCGCCCAAGCAAGGAGAGTGGTGCCACATGGAGTGTGAACCTCACTCACTCCCACGAGTCCCTGTGTTTTTTTTTAAAAAGTCACAAAATCAAAACCGGAGTTCAGTAGTAGGATCCCATGTACCCCTCCCCGCCCAAGCAAGGAGAGTGGTGCCACATGGAGTGTCTCCTGGGCTGGGAGGAGAGGGGAGGCTGGCCCATACTGGCCTCCGGCAGGGCAGGGACGACCCAAGGGGCTCTTTGGTTCAGGGACAGGGCGCTGGACCTCATCTGGTGCGGTTCTGGCGCATGAGGGGCACGATGCTGGCGGGCGGCCCCGCCTTGGCCAGGAATGGGTGCTTCAGCAGCTCAGCCGCTGTTGCCCGCTGGGCTGGGTCACGCACCAGCAGACGGTCCAGGAAGCCCTTCAGGGATGGCGACACCTGTGGGGGAGGGTTGGGGGGAGAGGGTCGATGGCGCTGGGTCTGAGTGCCAGCTCCACTGCTTACTTGCTGCAGGGCCACAATTTCCTCCTCTGTCAAATGGGCTGATGGCACCTACTCTCAGGGAAGGGCACAGAGGTCACGGGTGTCTGGAGCCTGACCCCAGGGGTAGCAACAAACTCAAAGGCCCCAGGACTCCTTTACTCCCCACTTTCGTGGTTAGGCAAGGAGCTGGCAGCAGCTGGGCCCTAGAGACACCTTTCCCACCAGGGAATTCCTCCACCAGGAAGACCCAGTTCCTGTCCCTGCACTGTGCGTTCAGCCAACCAGCCTAGGCACACCTTTGTGGGCTGGTGAGGGCACAGGGAACCCCGGGGGCTTGGCCGTCTCTGCTGCTTAGTCCCCATATGGGCCTGTTTGCACAGATGCAAGGCCCAGGGCAGCAAGGGCCGGGCACACTGTAAGTGCCATCCATGCCCCAGTCCCATCCACACCCAGCTCTGCCCAGGTGCATTGTCTCCCTGCTGGTGAGAGGCCCACCTTGTGCAGGTTCTTCAGTCGGGGTGGCAGGTTGTCCCGAATCATCTTCATGGCTTTGAGGGGTGGCTCATTGAAGTAGGGGGGCTCTCCATCCACCATTTCAATCACCATTACCCCCAGTGACCAGATGTCCACCTGGGGTGGGGGAAGGGACGGTACAACTTAGTGAAAGGCGGCCAGTCCTCAGGGAAGCCCCAAGAGGGGATGGCCCCCAGTTCTGCCTTTGCCTCTTTGCTCCTGGCATCCCTGAGCCCAGAACACCCTCTTGGATGCCCAACCAGACAGCCCCCACGTACTCATCCTCCAGGGAGTCCTCTGAATGGTGCCCCCCAGCATCCCTCCCCTTTCCTTTGGCTAATCACACCCAGGTTTCCCTCCCATCCTCCCTTAGTCCCTGCTGTGTCCAGCGGTAGGTCCATGACCCAGGCTGCTGCACTGGCACAGCCAGGGCACAATGACTGGTTAAGGAATTGGCCAAGCTGAGCCAACCAGAGCCAACCCAGAGACCTTAGCCCAAATCCAGGAACACTGCGAAGCTCGTAAGTGGGGAGATGTGTCCCAGAGTTGCCACAGGGAGTCTCTGCTCCCACAAGAGGACAGCCCGCCTGAGTGAAGATGGCACTGAGAAAATCAGGGCTGGGGAGGGTCAGAGCATATGGACAGCTGTGCCTGAAGCCTGTCCACCCCAAAGTTCACAGTTCTGGAGACCAACAGCTTTCATGTTTGTTAAATCCATCTGCTCCCAGTGCCACCCTGCTCCAGCCTGAAGTCCCTCATGATGTGCTTCCCAGGGCGCCTTTCTCATCACCAGGTACTGGGTCAAGTCTTGCTGACTGACCTCAGCAAGGAATCCTCAGGGCCACAGACCACAGCTCTAAGGGCAAGGCAGGTGACGTCAGTGAGTGAAGCAGGTCAGGGTAGGCAACTAGGACGGGTAGGGACAGTGGCTAAACAAAGGCACCTGTCCTTTGAAAAGGGGAGCAGCCCCTTAGCACCACCAATTGTTGCCATGTGGGAATCTGGACACCATGCATTTAGATCTCCTGGCTTTCCAACGAAGGATGGAAATTCTGACTTTGATGTGTCAGCTCTTATTTTAAAGTGTTTGCAAGAGCGTCTTCAGACCACACCAGCTGGAAGCCTGCCAATGTTTGGCCTTTGCACCAGGCTGTGAAGCAGGGCCCCTGGCCACTTCTGCTCAGCATTTTGTTCCCACTAACAAGCACTGGGCCTGGCTCAGAATTAGTATTTAATCAATAATGAAGGAATGGGGCTGGCTGGTTAGTTTACTTGGGAGATCACGGTGCTAGTAATGGCAAGGGTCATGGGTTCGGATTTCCTTACCGGCCAGCTGCCAAAATACAAAACCAAAATAATGAAGGAATGAATGAGTACATGCATACCTACCTCCTCTGCCATGACATCACCCCTGGCGACCCATTCCCCAGACGGAGCCCCACCTCACCCCCAGTACTCAGGTGTTTCTGGACTGTTACAACATAAACGCATGCTGACAGTGGACAAGCGGGCCACCCCTGGGCTCACCTCTGGCCCATAGGGAAGACGGGAAATGAGTTCCGGGGCCATCCAGTAGGGCGTGCCAACCAGTGACTTCCTCCGTGGCACCTCCTTGCTCACCTGGGCACAGAACCCAAAGTCTGACAGCTTCACCTGGGACAGGGCAGGCAGGGTCAGTGGTGCTAGAACAGGGGGAGGGCAGCAGAGGCATCCACCTACTTAATTCCTTGGCCTTGGACACAGTCACGCTGGCTCCATTAGGCAGCCTGGAGGTTAAAGCTGGACTCCAGAGCCAGAGCTTGCCACTTCCTGGTGGGGGCACCCTCAGGCACGTCACCTCCCCCAGGATCACACAATCTACCCTCCTGACAGGCTCTGGGGGGAGCTACCAGGTTCCCTGGGGCTCTGGAGGAAGTGATCTGAGTCCTGCAGATACAAAGGCTGGGTGGGAGCTGAGACCAGTCTGGCTCTGACAAGACAGTGCCCTGGGTCCTGCTTCTCTGGAAGAAGCAAGACTTCAGGTCACAGGTTTGAGAGCAACATTGGAGACATTAGATGCCCCTCTACCTGGGAGACGTGAGATGTTCCGCAACAACCAAGTCCCCAGGACCAAGGTGGGACCCTTTCAGACCCTTGAGGATATCCATGGATCTTCTCGCCCCAGAAAACATATCCACATGGCATACATACCATTTTAGGTAACTCACAGATGTTCGCCCAGAACACATCTGGAGACCTTACATTTTCACACTCTCAGTGAAAAACAGCTCTCTCTACCTCTGCCTCTATTGACTGATGGGGCTTAACTTTCCTTGGGGGCGGGGATGGGATTACCAACTTCTATAAGAATTTGGTGAAAGCCAAAGGCCCTCTCCCACAGAAAATCATGTTCCCCTTGGATGACAAGTGCAAGTTCTGGGCACTGTAAGGCTCACCCATGGCCCCAGATTCAGAACCTTAGTCTAAAATACGGGTGACAGGACTAGGGGCCAAGCCTACCCCCAGGTGCTCAGCTGGAAGTCAGTTTTCAGCGCAGGCGGAAGCACATGGCTGAGGGCTGTGGCTGTCTGCCAAATCCGTCCCTCTGGCCCAGGGCCGTACAGTTCCCAGCGTTCTGTGCTGAAGGCAGAGCCCCGCCAGCCTGGGCCTCCCACCGACCTGGACCTCTGGCTGACTGTCCCATGAGGAACAGATGAACTTCCTGCTCCTCAAGCCACTGCACTGGGGGTCAGAGCCCACCCTAACAGCAGAGGAAACTGGGGGGAACTTGGCAGGAAGCCCAGGCACCCCGGCCACCCGCCTCCTCACCCTGCCATCATGGGTCAGCAGGATTGAGTCACTCTTGATGTCCCGGTGGATGACACCCTGGGCGTGGAGCACAGACAAGGCCTGCAGCACGGCCAGGCACACGGCAGCAATCTGCTCCTCGTTCATCCTGTATGGGGTGGTGGTAAGCAGCTGGGCACACAGGGCCCCCACCCCAGGGGTGTGAGGGGGCGCAGCCCTTCCTCGGGATGGGGGTGTGGACAGACCTCCCTTGAGGGAGAAGGAATCTAAGAAGACATGGCCCAATCCTGGGGGCCTACGGAGGACACAGCACTGCTGGCTTTGAGGACACGGCCCTACCCCAAGTGGTCTGAAGGGGACTTAGTCCTAGCACAGGAGAGGTCTGAGGGGAGCCAGCTCCATCCTAGGGAGCCTGGGGAGTCAGCAGCCTGGGTGCAGCTTCCTGGCAGTACCTGGTATGGGTGACGATGTCGGTGAGGGCACCTCCCTCCAGGAACTCCATCACCACCCAGAGCTCATCTCCCACCAGGTAGCTGTTGTACATCTCCACCACGTTCTCGTGCTGGTAGTCCCGCATGATCACCACCTAGGCCCAGGAGGCTGAGTCAGCAGAGGGAGCCAGGAAGGAGGGAGGACCACCAAGCCCCTGCCTTCAGACCCAGCTACAACCACCCACCCCCCTACCTCCCTCTCCAGCCCAGGCTGGTTCAACCTCTCACTTTTGCTCATCAGGGTCCCCCTGAACTGCCCACCCCTACTGCCAAAGCCACTCGACCTCGAAACCAGCTTGAGGCCTGACGCCCCCATCCTGGGGGTGCACCCTACCCCATGCACACACCAGTCTCTGACTAGTCCTGGGCTAGTCTCTGAGCAGCCCTGATGACCAGGCTGGTTTGGGGGAGGGCCAAAGCCACTCGACCTCGAAACCAGCTTGAGGCCTGACGCCCCCATCCTGGGGGTGCACCCCACCCCATGCACACACCAGTCTCTGACTAGTCCTGGGCTAGTCTCTGAGCAGCCCTGATGACCAGGCTGGTTTGGGGGAGGGAGGTAGAAAGAGTGTGTCCAAGCACAGGCGAGATAAAAAGGACAAGCAGGTATTAGGCAAGGTTAAAATAAAAGGTGTGTGTGTGTTGGAGGAAGGATGAAGAGTTCCAGGCGCAAAAGGTCCAGCAAGGGAAAGGCCTGAAGCAGGGCTGGGTGGGGAGGTGGGGCAGCAGGGGACCAGGTGAAGCAGAAGTTCATGGTATAGGGAGCACTATGACACGAGGTGGGGGAGGCGGGGCTGAAGAAGAGAGGGAGCACCGAGAGACAGGGAGGCAGGAGCGGGCACCTGGGTGACCTCCAGGCCTGACATCCTCCAGGGACTCCCGCATCAGAGTGGGCGTGGGGCAGCGTGGGCTGCTCACACAGATTCCTCTTGGGGAAGGAGCCAGGAATCTGCCTTTGTAATCGTAATGAGTTCCCCAGCAAAGAGGCCACCAAGAGCCAAGGCCAGAAGCTGGATAAACCCAAGTGCCTAGAAGGGGGCCAGGTCAACAACGGCTTCAAATGCCTGGCA
The DNA here is from genome assembly GCF_000696425.1 of Galeopterus variegatus. NCBI lineage: Eukaryota > Metazoa > Chordata > Mammalia > Dermoptera > Cynocephalidae > Galeopterus > Galeopterus variegatus. The sequence continues at coordinate 104 of NW_007755108.1, read as the reverse complement.
AAGGGGCCAGGACTTTATCCTGAGGGCATGGGGCGGTGGAGGACGGCAAGGGTCTGTAAAGTGTGAGAGTGGCCACGGCAGGCCTGCCTGTCAGAAAGACCCCC
>NW_007755107.1:0-7674 GCF_000696425.1 Galeopterus variegatus | reverse complement strand
GTGGCTATCCAGAAATAAATTTATTTAAAGATTGTGCATAATGAATCTTTATTGCACTCCAGCCTCAAGGATTCAAGAAAATTTTATCTAACGTGAAGAAAGGAATTATACATAGCTGGTATGAAAAATATCTATGGTTTGTAATGTCAAATTACAATGAACAGTTCTTCATTTGCACACTAGAGGGCTCTGGAGGCTGTGAAGGGCTACACAGAATTCGTTCTAATGGGAAATGATGTTCTCCAGTAAATTGGTGCATTGGGCTTTCACCAAGTTTAATGTTCACTAAATTGTTTGGCTGTATGCCATAATTAGCCTTATATTCCCTCGATTAGAATCACAAATAGAAATTTGTTAATCTACTTTCTTAGTAGAAAATGTTAGGAAAGTAATTAATTGCTAAAAATGGTTCTGCCTAATGTTTTTATGAAGAATTTTTTTTGTACTTTATTCCAAGCTTTTCCAAGCTTGATAGTATTTTCCATAATTTTGAAAAGAAATGTCAGTTTACACATAAACTGTAAGCAATGTTTTTCTCCTGTTAATAAATAAAATTTTTCTCCTCTTCCAAAGGATTATTTTATGCTTTCATATAGGCAGAAACCTAATTGTTTATTGAATGGAATAAAATATTAAAATTATATCTCTTGTATTTTTCAGGGAATCCGAGCTCGCATTTTAGAAACCCTGGTTATGCTTCTTCTTCTTGCCTTACTGATTCTTGGGATAGTGTGGGTGGCTTCGGCGCTCATTGATAATGATGCTGCAAGTATGGAATCTTTATATGGTACGGATTACTTGTATTAACCAGTTTCTATAATGGAGACTATAGTTTGGAATATAATTACACAATCACTTTAAAGAATATTTTAATGAGCTGCAGTTAGTTCAGTTGGTTAGAGCGTGGTGGTGTAACACCAGGGTAAGGGTTTGGATCCCCACCCCTGCCAGCCACCCCCTCCCTGCCAAAAAATTTAATAATTCTTTGTATGGTCAGCCCTTGATATTAATTTACAGAATTAAGAAGTCTTCAGATATGTTTAAGAAAATAAATGAATTCTTTTGTTTTATATATGCAGAATGAGTAAGCAGCTTGTCAGATTTTTGGTTTTTTTGTTAATTGGTTTCTGTTCTTAAAATTCCAATTCTGTAGAAGCTTTTTTTTTTCTTCCTTTCAAACACGTTTTGCAAAAGAGTTATTTCCTTTTCTTCTATTTTAGATCTTTTTATTGTACAGTTTAGAAATTAAATGGTTAGTAAACTCAAATAGGCAATTATGATGTTTACTATTCATTGATATAGTCAGCCTATATCTTAATATAGGCTGACTGTATCTCAATGTACAGTATTTTAGATTTATTAAAATATATTTACATTTTTTATAGATCTCTGGGAGTTCTATCTACCCTATTTGTATTCCTGTATATCACTGATGGGATGTTTGTTACTTCTTTGTAAGTATTTTTCTGACTTTATATTGATAGGAAAGTAGAGTTCTGTATTCTGGAAAATTTTGGGGAAGTTTTCTGTAGAGATTCCTTAACGACTTGGTGATATTTTTGAGTTGCCCTAACTTTTTTATAGTTCAAGATAAATTTTGGTAAACTGAAACTTTGAAATAATAAGATACTTTTTTTCTCTAAGGAAAACCTCTTTCACTGGATTGTAGAGAGAGGCACGCACACATACACACATACACATATTCTCAAATACTTATGTGCACACACACACTCCCTCCTCTCCACCAACACAATTCTAGATTCTGCTTTTAAATGGAAATAGTAGAATTCTGTATGATGAATTTGTTGTGTTTACTTCAAAATTTTTTCTTTTACTTGAGGTATCACAACCTATTTCAGGTATATTATAAGTAGATAAATGTAGTTCAAAGGACTGAAAGCTATAATTGTCACTTTGAAATTTAATTTGGTCTTTGCTTGGTTTTCTTCAATTTTTTTAAAGCAGAAGTATTTATTATTATCCCACTGCTAGAATCTTGAATATCCTAAGCTGTCTTTCATCTTCACCTACCTCTCACTAAGTGTAGCAGTGCTCATCCTCCTCCCACGGTCCCTTCTAGCTTCCTTACTGCTGTAGTTGAAGAATCCTTTGACAAAACACTGAGAGAATCTAAATCGGAGACAAGAATGTTCTTAATCATTGAATTTGCTTTATTTTTTATGGACTAGTAGTTTCTCTCTCATGCCTCTGAACTACAATTTTTCTCACTGTTGGTGACCTTCTCATTTGTGCAGTGTGTACACCAGTTGGCCTTTCCCGTATGTTCACAGTGATGGGTCAGTTGCTAGTGAAACCAACAGTAAGTATGTCATAAATCATTTGTTTATGAAATAGATATGTTTACATTTGAGCATCTTTTAGATCATTAACTAGCATTTAGACATACAAGAATTTTTGTAGGTTTATCACTCAAATTATTGTTGTTTTTTAAACCTTTTTCATCTTTGGAAACCAAATTTGTTTTTGCTTTTAAAATAATAATTGTAGGCACTTGGGTAAAAATTCATCTAGGAAATTTTAAGACAAAATTTGCAAATATTTATAGGTATTTTGATTGTTTATTGCCTTATATCAAACAGTACCACTGTTGTATTTCAAACTTTGCAAAGCAGTCCTGTTTCTGAAAATTTGTCTGCATATTATATCTTGATTAATTGAATTATACATTGCCTTTAATCTCAGAAATACTATATATTCATTTAAAAATTATTTTCACTTGGTAGTAATTCTAATGATTTGTCCCTAAGTTTCTCTGGTTGCTGTTTTGTTCTCTTTTGTCAAATATTTAATAATGTGAAAATAATTTCTTAGCTGCACTTAGGGAATTTGTAATTTATATTGCTTTCATGAAGGGGACCTTTCTGTTGTTGGGACTGTAATTTGGTGCAGCCATTAAGGAAAACAGAATGGAGGTTTCTCAAACAACTACAGATAGAGCTGCTATATGTTCTAGGAGTTCCACTGCTGGGTATATACCCAAAGGAATGGAAATCATCATGTTGAAGGGATACCTGCACTCCCATGTTTATACAATCCTATTTACAATAGTTAAGATGTGGAACCAACCTAAATGTCCATCGATGGATGACTGGATAAGGAAAATGTGGTATATATACACTATGGAATACTACTCAGCCAAAAAAAGAATGAAATTCTGCCATTTGCAGCAGCATGTTTGAGCTTGGAGAAAATTATGTTACATGAAATAAGCCTAGCACAGAAAAAGTAATACTGCATGTCCTCCCTCATAAGTGGGAGCTAGGAAAGAAAGAAAAAAAGAAAGTGAAAGACAAAACAAAGAAAGAACATAACACATTGAGTGCTGAGAGGGAGAGAACAGAACTGTGGTTACTAGATACGGGAAAGGGAGAGAGAGGGTGGCTAGCGAGAAATTGGACAGTGGACAGAAAGAATGACTACATTTTGTATTGATGAATATCTTAATTATCCTGATGTGATTATCACATATTATACTCAGGTATTGATAGTCAACTCTGTGCCTCACAAACATTTATAATCAATAATGTTTTAAAAAAAAAGGAAAAAAAATTATCTTCATGAATTCTCATTGTCTACAAACGCAAGTGTAAACTACCTACATGTTAAGAGGCCTTTCACAGCCTGCCCACACTGCATTTCCCTCCTGCTAGCCTCCAGGGACTTTGGTTCTAGCCCACCAGCTGACTTGCCATGCTTCAAGTAGGCTCTAGGCTTTCCTTCTCCAGGCATGTCTCTGTCCCTCCAGTGCCTCTTACCTGTTCCACCCACCTGAAGGCCCAGCTCAGAAATCAGTGGTACTTATTACATATCTTTTAGCCTTGCCTTACTTCTTTAAGCAAAAGTAAACTCCTTCCTCTACATTTCTTATATTTCCCTTTGTTTGTGTCTCACTAGGAATACTTACTAAATCATTATGGTTATATGTTTGTCTTCTCTATTGTGATCTATTAAGGACAGACACTGAGGAAATGTTATGGTGCATATTCTTTTAGTAAGTGCTTGCTTAATTTTGAAAGTCATAACCTCTTCATATCTTCTTTTTAAAATAAAATTTTTTACTTACTACATGAGTGTATATACACTCAGATATAACACACATGCTGTCAAATCTTGAAATTGACCTCCCTCTCACGTTTTGTGACACTGCATTCATTTAGTTTATTCCTACTTCTCTGGTTTTTCTTTGGTCTCTTTCTCCATATCTATTTCCTGCCCCTTAAATATAGGCAAATGTTTAAAGTTCTGTCCTTGGTTTAAAGTTTTATTAAGGCTCTGCTCTGTGCTCCTGACTATCTCTGCCACTATTATATCACTTCTAAATGTCTAATTCTAATGAGGAAAAGACAGTGCAAACAAGTTACAGTACATTTTAAGTGCTATAATAGAATACTTCATGGAGCTGAAAGCTTAACATATGTAAAATCAAACTACTTATCTCCCTTCCAAAGCTAATTTTTCTCCCAAACTTGTCTCTTGTTAGTAATATCCTCAAAGCCTTAGTTATCTTTGCCTCTTATCTTTTCTTGTTCTTAACATCCAATAATAATGGGATGTTATTTATTGGGTAATTGAGTATATTCTATATGCTAGTGATAAGTGTGTATTTTATACACATAATTTCATTTCATGGTGGTATCCTTATTTTGTGGGTAAATTAACTTCAGGGAAATTAAATAGCTTGTACAAGGTCACAGATCTGTGTGATGGGGCGGGGGTTGAATTCAGAGGCTGGTTTCAGAGCCCTGGTTCTGCCATTGTGCCACAGTAATAGAACCACTTTCTCACAAGGTAGACTTTATACCTCTCCACCTCTGTTTTTCTTATAGTTTCCTCTGATTATAATGCCTTTCCTCCTTTTGGTAATTTAATCTATCAGGTAACATGCCACTACCATCAAAAACACTGGCCAAAACTTTTTTCCTCACCAATTGGAGGTAATCTTTCTTCCTCTGAACTTTTGTAATGTTTTATTTAAGCCTCAGTTATGACATTTATTTTAATCCTATGATTATTTTTTGAATTCATCTCATCTTTTCTGCTACACTGGAAAATAAGGTGTTTGAAGTCAAGGACTATGTCTTACCCATATTTAAGCCCCATTAGCAAATAGTAGTTATGGACATAAACTTTGAAGGCACATAACTTTTCTTTGTCAAACCCTTGTTTCTGGGGATATAACATGGGAATGATAACAGACTGTTTTTCATAGGTGGCTGTAAGAATCAAGTGGGATGATGCTTGCCAGCACTTAACACAAGTATCTGTGTGCTCCTCAAATTGTCACTCACTCACACTAGGACATACCTGTGGCGATAAGTGATTATTGGACAATTTGTACAGTAAAAGTCTTTTTGTATGTTTTAGACCTTAAGAAAAGCAAACGCTGTTAGTTCTGATCCAAACAGGTAGAAAGTGATGAGAAGCACTGATGGGAAAGAAACTTTGTATCATGGCCAGAGAGATGCGGTCCCCACCTACTCATGTGTGGATTCCGTCTTGGATTACTCCTCCCTAATTCACTGCATCCAGGGTCCTTTTAGTGGACTATTCTTTTTTCTTTCTCTGGACCATCACAGCTCCAGCACATGCCACTTGTTTGTTTCAGCTTCATTGTTGTCTCCTTGGAGAGGTCTCACTGGCTAGCCTGTTTAGGTTTCCCTTTCTACTTTATCCCATCCCTTCATCCCTCATAAGGTGGTCATTCTTTGTCATTATTTATTTGTATACTTACTTATTTATTCTTATTTTATTCTTTATTTCTTCTTCCCTCTCAAGTTTAGGCTTCCCAGGGGTGGAGATGATACGTGTACCCAGTGATAAATTCAGTGCTAGGCCACAGGCGACCAGGCATATTTGTTGAAAGATTGAGAATTTTTGGGTTGCTCTAAATAAAATTTACATAGCCTGTGTAAATTCGATACCTGATGATTTGAGAATTCATTTTCTGAAAATACCTTATCAGGTAGCTGAAAGGATATATAGGGTTTCCATTCCTTTGTTTTGTCCACCAGCTCCTCACAACTTATTATTTTGCTGAGAATGAGTAGTTTGGGTTTGGGTGATCCAGAACATTGATACCAGCTGTGGGCTTCTTTCAGATTTTCTCCAGAGCTAGGAAGATAGTTAGGATCCTCTCACAAAAGGACAGCTATGTTAACAAAGCTAGAATTAAACAAGTGTTAGGTTTATCAGTTTTTAAGACAGTGCAGATAATATCCCATACAATTGGTAATTGATTAGTATGACTGTTTTTCTTTTGAACTACTGTTGTATGGCTTGGTGGTGAGTGGTGTATATGTAAACATACCACTCTCTAGGGTTCTGTTCATTGGATGATTTTGATAATACCGATCTTCAACATGTGTGGAATGTTTTTAGTATATAAAGATGATATAAATGGAAAGTATTGCATGTTACTGATATAGTCTATGGATTTCTTGTTTTAGATATTGTGCAGGTAAATATAAATGAGAAAACAAATGTTGGACTGGGTGATCTATTGCTTCTAGCTCTAAAATCTTGGCTCAGGCATAGAGATATTTACTGTATTTAGGTTTCTGATTCTTTAAAATTCATACTCTTTTTTTTGCCATTGATAAAACTGCAAGATTCTTTAGTGTACTCTGTGAAACTTTAAAAGTATTCAATTTAAATTGTATGTAATTTTATGATAATCAACTTTTGATGTGTTTAGTTATGTAGTAAAATATTTTTATATAATTTGTAAATAAAATAGTTAAGCATTTTAATTTTGGGTTCTTAGTAATTTGAATGAATACATTACCTAAAATAATAGACTGAATAGCCTAAACATTCTCATCAGTACTAGTTTTGTACTGTTGCATTATTGAATAGTTTCATCTTTAAATTTAGATTCTTGAAGACCTGGATGAACAAGTTTACATTATTACCCTAGAGGAAGAAGCACTCCAGAGACGACTAAATGGTATGCGTGTATTATGTATTTAGACCAGTATATAAAAATCTAGTTAAAAGAAGACAGATAATTGAAGGGAAAAAATATAAACCTCTCAGTGTCTTGTGCTGCTGTGAGAGGTGTAGACTTAAGAGTAAGAAGGTAACTTCCCCAGTGAAGGAAGGTTGGCCGAAGGCCCTGGCTGAAGTGGGCTGTGATCTAGCAAGGGCAGCTCTTTTTTGAGACATTGGCCCCTGAGGGACTAGGCATGCGTTTACTACCAGCCCCTCCTGTATCTCAAAGCATGTGACTTGCAGTTACTGAGGTGTTGCCGATTTGCTTGTTGTCATAGTGACTATAATATCCCTACTTCATTTTCCTTCTATTGAAGTAACTTAAGGTAAAAAGTAGTGTGTTTCTTTGATCCTAAGGTACCAAATTTGGCTCTCTAAGTTTCACTTAGGAACTCTGTTATTATTTGGGAATATTGTTAATTATCAGCTGCTAACCAAGTAAGCATGTCAAAGATTTTAAAGATTAATTTTTAATTACTGCTCATTTGTGGCCTCAAATGAAGAACCAGCGAAGAAAAGTGTAATCGTGTAGTTTAACAAGAAATGACATAGTTTAGGTAGATTTTCTTTAATTTTACGTAAGTAATTTTCACCCTGCACTCTTTTCTCTCGTTAGTCTTTTTGAAAAAAATGTTGAAACCTGCCCCCCCCCCCCCCCCCCGC
>NW_007755106.1:6450-7676 GCF_000696425.1 Galeopterus variegatus | reverse complement strand
TGGTGCTGACAACGCCAAGTCAAGGGTTAAGATCCCCTTACCGGTCATCTTTTAAAAAAAATATGGTTGTCCCTGGATGGTGGCTTTATGGGTGATATTTTTGTTGTTGGCTAGCTGGTACAGGGATTCAAACCCTTGACTTTGGTGTTACAACACTGCACTCTAACTGAGCTAACTGGCCAGCCCTATAGATGACTTTTATGTTTTTGGTTTTTGCGGGGAGAGGAGGGGCGGCTGGCTGGTAAGGGGATACAGACCCTTCATCTTGGTGTTACAACACCGTGCTCTAATCAACTGAGCTAACCAGCCAGCCCTGTTTTATATATATATGTGTGTGTGTGTGTGTGTGTGTGCGCGTATATATATATATATATATGTTTTATTTTATTTTATTTTCTATCATCTCTACAAAGAGCTTATATTAGTTGAGAAACAAAGAGCAGCATTTTGGGAGTACCAATGTCACAAAAAGACCACCAGAGATGTTTTTATGTTTGTTTAATTAAACAAGAAAAATAAGCACTGCAGAATAACTTTACTAACTGACTTCAAAAAGGAGGAAAATATCCAACTTTTCACATAACCCTTGTCTTTTTTATGAAACACTACTGGAATTGCTATTGGTTTCCACGCAAACCTCCGTTTGGTGAACATCTCTGGAGGTGAGCTTTGTGGTACCAGCGTGTGCGTGTCCTGGAATAGGGACTGGGGTCTTACCAGTGGGCCAGGCTCACCTTCTTAATGAGGTCTTGTCCGTTAGTGCAGACGTCATTCACGCGGTCCTTGTGGACAGTGAAGTCTGTCTCGAAAGCTTCGTGTTTCTTCAGCAAGCCCTGTGGTGGAAGCACAAGGCCGGCCACTGAGCGCCCGGTGTGTGTCACCACTGTCCGGGGACGGAGGGCGCTAAACTGCCCCGGCCCCTGCCCTCGCATGCATTACATCTAGGTGTGGATGAGACGATAAGGAGGTACAGCAACAAACAGGTGATGACAAAGGGAGTAAAGAAGATCAGTGCGTGACCGGCGGGGGAGAAACTGCAGTCAGAGAAAGGCTCTGGAAGGGGTTAAGCTCTTGCTGATCAACCTCTTTCCCTCTAGAAGACCACAGAACCAACACAGAGCAAGCTCAGGATAAACACCCAACCAAACAATGCCACTTAGTTTTAAGGTTTAACTTGAGCACATTTCATGAGGAGCCTTCCAAGTCCTGTCTTTTCCTTAGCACAG
>NW_007755106.1:4512-5193 GCF_000696425.1 Galeopterus variegatus | reverse complement strand
GCAGCTGCCTTTCCCTGTGAACGAGGCCAAAGGGAGCTGGCTAGCCTCCTGGAAGGTGAGAGGCCACAAGGAGGGGAATGGAGATGTCCTGGCCCAGCCGCCCTCCACCTGAAGGCAGCTACATGAAGCAGCCAAGGCAATGTTGCCGAGTCACAGAATGATGGCACATAAGAAGTGGTGGTTGTTTCTAAAACTAAGTTTTAGGTGGTTTGTTACAAAGCAATTTAGGGAGTATGTTATGGGCTGAATTGAGTCTCTAAAAAGATATGTTAAGGGCCGGCTCGTGGCTCACTCGGGAGAGTGAGGTGCTGATAACACCAAGGCCATGGGTTCGGATCCCTATATAGGGATGGCTGGTTAACTCGCTTGGCAGAGCGTGGTGCTGACAACACCGAGTCAAAGGTTAAGATCCCCTTACTGGTCATCTTTAAAAAAAAAAAAAAAAAGTTAACATTCTAACTTCTGGGCCAGCCCGTGGCTCACTCAGGAGTGTGGTGCTGATAACACCAAGGCCATGGGTTCAGATCCCTATATAGGGATGGCCGGTTCGCTCACTGGGTGAGCGTGGTGCTGACAACACCGAGTCAAGGGTTAAGATCCCCTCACGGGTCATCTTTTAGAAAAAAAAAAAATCCTAACTTCTGGTACCAATGAATGTGGAAATAGGGTCTTTGCAGATGT
>NW_007755106.1:3387-4121 GCF_000696425.1 Galeopterus variegatus | reverse complement strand
TCCCCAAGCCTTCGCTTGATACAATAGCAAAATGCACAGTGATTCCCCCTTCAAGGAGACTCCCCTGGGTTAAGAATCAGCAATGTGGGCAAAGAATAATATACAAAGATGTTCTCTCCAGCAAAATAGATTTTTTTTTTGGTAGCTGGCTGATAAAGAGAGCTGAACGTTTGGCCTTGGTGTTATAAGGCCACGCTCTAACCAACTGAGCAAACTGGCCAGCCTTGCAGCAAAACTTATATCCCAAAAAGCTGGGAACACCTGAATGTCTAACAATGTGGCAATGATTAAATTATGGCATAGCTCTATGATGGACTTATGGAGTCATTCAAATGTTTAGGAAGAAATTTTAGTGACTTGGTGTTATCAGTACCACACTCTTCCAAGTGAGCCATGGGCCAGCCCTACTTTACAAATTTTCTATATGGAGAATTACTAACTTTGGTTTCCTGACTCACTGCTATTTTGGTTCCTATCTTGGCATAGACTTGTTAAGAGCTGCCTGCCACACATCCCATAATCTCTTCCTACTTGCATTCTCTTTGGAGATGAGTGATCTGTGGTCCAAGTCCCACCAAAAATCAGCTCTCTTCTCTAAACAGTCATTGTCTTTGCTTACAAATCCCTTACAACACACAACCCACATTTGATAATGAAGATTTCTGTTAAAAGAGGCATCTGGTGAGCCCTGCCTTTGCATGATTTGGGGCATGCTGACTGATCTATTATCCCAA
>NW_007755106.1:0-2036 GCF_000696425.1 Galeopterus variegatus | reverse complement strand
GGAGATGAGTGATCTGTGGTCCAAGTCCCACCAAAAATCAGCTCTCTTCTCTAAACAGTCATTGTCTTTGCTTACAAATCCCTTACAACACACAACCCACATTTGATAATGAAGATTTCTGTTAAAAGGGGCATCTGGTGAGCCCTGCCTTTGCATGATTTGGGGCATGCTGACTGATCTATTATCCCAAATGACTATAGAAACGCCTTGTTGGTGGGAGGGCAAACCACTTAGTATTACCTCAGAGAGCCAGAAGTCAAAGTCCTTGATTCCAGTGTTGAAGTTCTGTTGCTTGTTGGCCTCTTTCAACTTCTGGCTCTTTTCAGCTGACTTCTGTACCAGGAACTGCCACTGGTCAGCTAAAGCAGCCAGGCGGGCCTGGGGACAAGAAGGGAGCCATCAGAGATGGGAGATCCATGAAGAGCCCCCTGGTCCTCAAGCCTGATTCATGAACATCTAAGAAAGGAGAATGGAAAACATTCACGCGAGCCATTCTCACTAGTATTCTACATCTGTAGTGCAACCAAGCCTTTAACCCACTTCTAAGACCGTACTTCAAAGTTATCTTCCAGCTGACAGTAACATGCTGACATTCTTCCAGGGGCCAGGAAGAGGGGAGCTGGTGGACCATACCTTGACAGCATCCTCGCTGCCAGCACAGGCCCCACGCTCAATGAGGGAGTTGCCCATGTCAATAACCCCACGGATCCGGTCGGCATTGGCATGTAGCTCTGCTTCAAAGGCCTGGTGCTTCTGGTGCTTGCTCTAAAAATATCAAAAACAACCTTTCAAAACCAGCTCCTGCTAGGTTATATCTTTTCAGAAGAAGGGATTCTCAGAAGTGAGGGAATGGTGGTGAACTTGAAGAACTGGGGCAAGTGTCAACGTCTTTTATAGAAGGCAATCACTCAATTCTAGTAAAATGTCTTAGGGCTCTGTCTGCTGGTGAGTTCAGCAGAAGGTTTCGGCCAGTGAACAAAGGAAATGTACCAGCTCAAGAGTAGGTGAATTAAAAGGCACTTCTTAAAGCAGCTGTGCTAGCTACTGAGGAGTGAAATCCTAGAACACACACCTTCTAACATTTTGCAGAAGATGAAAATGGCCAATTTCAGATTTCAGGTTTTCTTTTTTTTTTGGCAGCTGGCCTATACAGGGATCTGAATCCTTGACCTTTAATTTGTTTTGAATCTATTTGTATGTCAATTTCATGGCTTTCTCCTTATTGAACAGAAGCTCTAACAAATAACACGCATATGGATATTTCATCATTTAAGGCTTTAATCACCATAAAGCTATATCTGATGGTCAGTCTTATCCCTCTGTTGACAGAGGAAAAATCTACAGCTGCTAGATTTTGGCTTTGTTAGTGTATCATGTGGTAGTTGTCATTAATCAAAACACGGGGATACATACGGTCAAAACCCAGTCTTGACTACAAATAGGAATTTCTTTCTGCTAGGAACNGGGATACATACGGTCAAAACCCAGTCTTGACTACAAATAGGAATTTCTTTCTGCTAGGAACAGAGAGGGCTAGGAGAATGATGGGCTCCTGATGCTGGGCGACTAATATGGTTTTTAAAAATTCATAAAGACACAACGGGTGAAACACTGCAAGAGACAATTGCAAGGACATAGCAGCTGTGGCACAATTCTGGGAAAAACACTTGGCTGGGTAGGAAATGCAGGGTCTCAGGGGACAATACCATTTAGGGAAAAAAACTAAAAGAAAAAAAGCAGTACAACTGGGGAAAAATTATGCATCAAATGTTTCATTTCAGAGGCAGCAACTGTCAAAGGATGGAGCTGTTGGGCTGGCTCAGGACCACACTCACTTGAGGTGTCCTTCTTACGTCCTCCAACCCCCCACTCCAAAAGGCAAGAACAAAAAGGGCCTCAAATATCCACAAATCCAGACAAACGTCCAATTCCCCCCTTCCGTTTCTTGTACTGATCACTCTTTGGTTCAAAGCCCATTTGTTCTCTTCTATATCTTCATTTCTTCCATCCATTTAAGAAACTTTAAACCTACATGT
>NW_007755105.1:7464-7676 GCF_000696425.1 Galeopterus variegatus | reverse complement strand
TCCTTATTTTGTTATGAATAGGTTGTGTATGTGTATACCTATATTTCCTTTCTTATTCCCTTACCATGTAGCTTAAGATGTATTGATTTTGTATCTTAGTATTTCCACGTAATGGGGTATTAAGAAGAAAATAAACAGGGCTGGCCCGGTAGCGCACTGCTACAGTGTGCCGCTTGGGAGCGCGGTGGCGCTCCCGCCGAGGGTTCGGATCC
>NW_007755105.1:0-1957 GCF_000696425.1 Galeopterus variegatus | reverse complement strand
GGCTGGCCCCTAATCCACATTTTCTGCAATAATTAAAAATTATTACCTTTCGGACGTTAATGCCCGTAGTTTTTTCTCCCTGCGCATGCCGGTTTCTTAGTTCTGTTACTGTAGAAATGGGATTCAGGCCAGCATTTTCAGCTAGTGTAGATGGAATGACCTCCATAGCATCTGCAAATGCACGAACACAGTAGGATTCCATACCACTCAATGTTCGTGAATATTCAGTTAATCGTAGGGCCAACTCTATTTCTGGAGCACCTCCTCCTGCAATAAGAGCTCTGAAATTCACAAATATATCTTTAGCTTATTTCATCCAACAGGAAGCTATTTTTAATATTTTACTATTTATACCTTAAAAAATAGTAAAAATACAGAAGTGTTAAGGTTCAAAATGTTACTTAGTAATGTAACCTTTACATTACCTCTTCTTCACTAAACAGCGAATAACACACAGGGCATCATGAATGGAGCGCTCAGCTTCCTCAATTACCAGTTTGTTAGAACCACGAACAACAATTGTAACTGTTTTTCCAGGGTTTGCACAGCCTGTAATCTTTAGCAAACAAATTCTAATTAGGTATTTGAAGGGTAACCCTCCCCCTGCCCAAAAAAACAACCCACACAAATAAAAGCTTAATTATAATAATGTTACCTTGAGCAGTTTGCCAGAACCATTTAAATTGACCTCCTCAGCTAACTCAGCAGAACCTAGCATGTCAGCAGTGAATTGGTCAATATGAGCAACTGGCTTGGTTCCAATTGTCTAGAAAAAAAATCATATCAGCAAATTAAGATAACATTTATTTGATTACTGGGTATCTTCACACAAACAGATGTTAAGAATATTTTACCTTACAAATGAATTCAATGTCTTCTCTTTCAATATCTTTAATCACCATAATCTTCATTTTATTCAGAAAGTGTAATGCAAGATCACTAAGAGCATCTCTAAAATGCAAAATTAGTGATTATGTCAATGCTAGCTTAAAAAAAAATCTGTTCAACTGCTTTTAAGGTTTTTATTATTTTACTGTCGTTTAGAAAATAAGAAAATAAGTAACAAATAGCTAATCATACTATTGTGAACAAAAATGCTTTAAATATTAGTTTACTAAACTTAACTCAAAATTCTTAAGTTTTCCAATTCTACTTGGAATTTTATTGCAATTCTAGTATTTCCAATTCCAGTCCCCACCCACCTATCCCCACACCACTTAAAAAACACACAAAAGATAATGAACACATCTTGGTAACGTATATACTTCTTGAACTTGGAAGTATAATAAATTTAGATTCCATAAATTTACACTTTCCTAAAAATTATCTGGAATGACTCTAAACAAAGCTACGACACTGGAAAGGTAGATTACTATCTGTGTTGTACAGATGAGTGAAGTGAGTTTTATTCAAGGTTATTAGCTATTATGTGACTTGGAATTAGAACCAAGTCTTTCAACTCTTCATCAACAACTCTGTAAAATGAGCATCCACAGTACTTTCTGACAAAAACATATCAGTGGAGTAGATGGGACTGTTTCTACCTATTAGAAGAAAACATCGGAGGAAAACAAAAGGACCAGTTCAAACTTTAGAGAATTCTTTTCATCTACGGACTATCCAAAGAATTCCCCCAAAAAAGAACTTCTAAATATCAAGGCAAGAAATTGCATGGAGCTTTAAATAAATGCCTCCTTTAGCTAGCAAATTAATTTTAGCTCAAAAACTTAGCTTTTTAAAAACAAGACATTCCACTTACTTGGTATTTAAAGACCTTGGTCTAGAAAGATTATATATCCCATATTTAAATTATCACATAGAGAAGAGAAACCGCTTTTTATCAATCAAAATATAATGATGCCTCAAAATGCAGATTTACTCCAAATTTCTGATGATTTATCCACCTCAACTCTTCCTTAAAAAATTGCTAGTGGGAGGGCCGGCCCGTGGCTCACTC
>NW_007755104.1:7457-7676 GCF_000696425.1 Galeopterus variegatus | reverse complement strand
ACTGCCTGGCTTCCTATATTTAGCCAGTGCTACTCCAAATTTGGGGGGAAAGTAGTGCATTTAGTAGGGGTGTAGGCCTGTAGTTTTCAAAGGGGCACGTGCACATCACAGACAGAAACATCATGACAAATCTTTGAAAACAGAACTTATATTGGAACCATTGCTTGTTAAAGGCATGACAGAACATACCATCTGAAACTAAAACGAACCACAATAACA
>NW_007755104.1:6433-6931 GCF_000696425.1 Galeopterus variegatus | reverse complement strand
GTAGGAGGCACGGCCTACAGATAGCATGGCAACAGCCCATCTAATCATCTCTAATCACTGCATAGGTATGGGATTGTATACTTTAATGATTGTACAGCTAAAAGGTGGTGTCATACTGATCCTATTAAGAGATGTTAAGAATTGCTAAAGGGAAAGATGTGAAAAAATGTTTGCAAGGGGCAAGGTGTTTGTTGGTGGAAACTTTAGAGATAATTATACTCAGATTTTATCATAAGAATGCAACTTCTGCTTATATCATTTAAGGGGAGGTTATATTTTAGATAATGATTGCAGTTTGACCAACTTAGCTTTTCAGAAATTGTGCTGTGGAAAGTCACGTTGTTAATTTTCTGATGTTACTAGTTTTCATTCTTTAAGCTATATTTAGCCATAGATAACTTTTGTAACACTTCCCATGTCTTTGTCTCCTTTTGCAATGATTGAGTCAACTGATTTTTCTTGAGAAATTTCCTTGTCTTTACCATAAAAAACAGAAGC
>NW_007755104.1:1179-6423 GCF_000696425.1 Galeopterus variegatus | reverse complement strand
GGGAAAGTCCTCCACATGCATTCCATGATCAATACTCTGTGGAACACTCAGGAGCACTTCTTTAGGTATCCTGGGTTCTCTTCTGTAGATCTCTCTCCTTCTGTTTCTCTGTCAGTTTTCACAGGTCCCTTTATGATCCTGCAGGTTACTGAGGACTCCCTAGCCTTGATAAACTCAAAATAGAGCTGGCTGGGTCTCCATCCTCCTACTCCCTTCCTCCCTGTCTTCTCTGAAACCCAGAACAATTCCTCATGAGCTCTGGTCTTGATCTTCATCCTGCTTTGGAAAGAATTGATCCTTATGTGTTCTGGGCTGTTTCAGGGATTTAGGCTGATTCTAATCCAGGCATCAATTTCAGCATCTTGTTTCTTGGAAGAAAGAAACAATATTTTTAAAAATTACTTTTTCTAATACTTATGTTGGACATCACTAGTCAGAGTTTTCATGCTGAAGCGCTGTGGGAAATAAGGTTGAATGGTTGTGAGGTTTAGTATATGTAGTTTCCCAAACCAAGAATTATATGAAGTCCATTCAGTGAATTGATATAAAAGAGACCTATTATATTGGATATCGATTTGTCTGTGAGTGACTCCCGTTTGAAAAACCATAGTGTCCCCTCAGTGCATCTATAGTAAATTACCTGGTCATATAATGATAAAAAGGATGGTAGAGTGCTATTATATGATGCTTTAGAGTAACTTTAACATGCTGTGCAGAAACTGTTTGTTTAATTTTTTACAATTTGAAACAATTTTATACTTACCGAAAGGTTCTAGGTACAATACAATGTACTACTTTTTACTCCTGAACCACATAGGCCTCCTGCTCTAAGACTTTAGTACGTGTTTCCTACAAAGAAGACATACTCTTACATACTAGCAATACTACTGTTGAATCACCAAATCATTATTAATTCACCACTGTGCCTAGTCTTTAGTTTCATTTACAGTTTTGATAGTTGTCATATGGATGTCTTTTTTTTTTAACAAATGATCCACTCCAGATTCACATGTTGCCTTGATTGGCCCATGGATCTGTGGTTTCCTTCCAGCTGGACCAGTTCTTCGGTCTTTCCTTGCCATTCATTTTCTTATCACATTTGAGTACTACTCACCTGTTATTTTGTAGAATGTCTTTTAGTATATATCTGGTTGAAGTTTCATCCTGATTAAGTTCTGCTCAGGAATATCCAGAAAGGATGCTGTGTTCTTACTGCATCTGATCAGGCAGTTCATGATTTCAATGTGTCCCAAGACTGATGGCATTCACCTGGAACATGGAAGAAGGTGGTGTCTGCCAGACTTCACCTTGAACTTCGTCTTTTTATTTTTTTTTTAAATTTTATTTTGTCGATATACAATGTGGTTGATTATTGTGGCTCATTACCAAAACCTTCCTCTCCCCTTCTTCTTTCCCCTCTCTCCCAACAATGTCCTTTCTGTTCACTTGTCGTGTCAACTTCAAGGAATTATAGTTGTTATGTCTTCTTCCCAGCTGCCCCGCTTTTTTTTTTTTGCGTGTGTGTGTGTGTGTGTGTGTGTGTGTGTGTGTTTTCATCAAGTCCTTCAGATGTACTTTCTTCATCCTTGGGAAGATTCTCCATGTACATTCCTTGATCAGTACTCTGTTGAACACTCAGGAGCACTTCTGTGGATATCCAGGGTTCCCTCTTGTAGATCTCTTTCCTCTCTGTCAGTTTTCACAGGGCCCATTTATGATCCTCTAGGTTACTGAGGACTCCCTGGCCTTCTTACAGTCACAGCAGAGCTGGCTGGGTCTCCATCCTCCTACTCCCTTCCTCCCTGTCTTCTCTGAAACCCAGAGCAATTCCTCATGAGCTCTGGTCTTGATCTTCATCCTGTTTTGGAAAGAATTGATCCTAATGTGTTCTGGGCTGTTTCAGGGATTTAGGCTGATTCTAATCCAGGCATCAATTTCAGCATCTTGTTTCTTGGAAGAAAGAAACAATATTTTTAAAAATTACTTTTTCTAATACTTATGTTGGGCATCACTAGTCAGAGTTTTCATGCTGAAGCGCTGTGGGAAATAAGGTTGAATGGTTGTGAGGTTTAGTATATGTAGTTTCCCAAACCAAGAATTATATGAAGTCCATTCAGTGAATTGATATAAAAGAGACCTATTATATTGGATATCGATTTGTCTGTGAGTGACTCCCGTTTGAAAAACCATAGTGTCCCCTCAGTGCATCTATAGTAAATTATTTGGTCATATAATGATAAAAAGGATGGTATAGTGCTATTATATGATGCTTTAGAGTAACTTTAACATGCTGTGCAGAAACTGTTTGTTTAATTTTTTACAATTTGAAACAATTTTATACTTACCGAAAGGTTCTAGGTACAATACAATGTACTACTTTTTACTCCTGAACCACATAGGCCTCCTGCTCTAAGAATTTAGTACGTGTTTCCTACAAAGAAGACATGCTCTTACATACTAGCAATACTACTGTGGAATCACCAAATCATTATTAATTCACCACTGTGCCTAGTCTTTAGTTTCATTTACAGTTTTGATAGTTGTCATATGGATGTCTTTTTTTTAACGAATGATCCACTCCAGATTCACATGTTGCCTTGATTGGCCCATGGATCTGTGGTTTCCTTCCAGCTGGACCAGTTCTTCGGTCTTTCCTTGCCATTCATTTTCTTATCACATTTGAGTACTACTCACCTGTTATTATGTAGAATGTCTTTTAGTATGTATCTGGTTGAAGTTTCATCCTGATTAAGTTCTGCTCAGGAATATCCAGAAAGGATGCTGTGTTCTTACTGCATCTGATCAGGCAGTTCATGATTTCAATGTGTCCCAAGACTGATGGCATTCACCTGGAACATGGAAGAAGGTGGTGTCTGCCAGACTTCACCTTGAACTTCGTCTTTTTATTTTTTTTTTTAAATTTTATTTTGTCGATATACAATGTAGTTGATTATTGTGGCTCATTACCAAAACCTCCCGCCCCCCTTCTTCTTTCGCCTCTCTCCCGACAATGTCCTTTCTGTTCGCTTGTCATGTCAACTTCAAGGAATTATAGTTGTTATGTCTTCTTCCCAGCTGCCCCGCTTTTTTTTTTTTTTTTTTTTTTTTTTTTTTTTTTTTTTGCGCATGTGTGTGTGTGAGAATTTATTTATTTATATTTAGCTCCCACCAATAAGTGAGAAGATGTGGTAATGTGGCATTTCTCTTTCTTTCTGCCTGACTTGTTTCACTTAATATAATTCTCTGCAGGTCCATCCATGTCATTGCAAATGGCAGTATTTCATTCTTTTTTATAGCTGAGTAGTATTCCATTGTGAAGATATACCATATTTTCCATATCCACTCATCTGATGATGGACATTTGGGCTTGTTCCAACTCTTGGTTATTGTAAAGAGTGCTGTGATGAACATTGGGGAACAGGTATACCTTCGACATGATGTTTTCTATTCCTCTGGGTATATTGCCAGCGGTGGGATATCTGGGTCATATGGTAGATCTATCTGCAATTGTTTGAGGAACCTCCACACCATTTTCCATAGAGGCTGCAACATTTTGCAGTCCCACCAACAACGTATGAGAGCTCCTTTTTCTCTGCAACCTCGCCAGCATTTATTGTTCAGAGTCTTTTGGATTTTAGCCATCCTAACTGGTGAGACAGTATCTCAGTGTAGTTTTGATTTGCATTTCCCAAATGCTAAGTGATGTTGAGTGTGTTTTCATATGTCTGTTGGCCATTTGTATATCTTCCTTTGAGAAATGCCTATTTAGCTCTTTTGCCCATTTTTTAATTGGGCTGCTTGTGTTTTTCTTGTAAAGTTGTTTCAGTTCCTTGTGTATTCTGAATATTAATCTTTTGCCAGATGCATATTTTGAAAATATTTTCTCCCACTCTGTTGGTTTTCGTTTAACTCTCTTAATTGTTTCTTTTGCTGTGCAGAAGCTTTTTAGTTTGATATAATCCCATATCTTTATTTTTCCTTTGGTTGCCCATGCTTTTGGGGTCATATTCATAAGTCTGTGTCCAGTCCTACTTCCTGAAGTGTCTCTCCTATGTTTTCTTTAAGAAGTTTTATTGTTTCAGGGTGTATATTTAATTCTTTAATCCATTTTGAGTTGACTTTAGTGTATGGTGAAATGCATGGGTCTACTGTCATTCTCCTGCATATTGATATCCAGTTCTCCCAGCACCATTTGCTAAAGAGGCAGTTGCTTCCCCAGTGTATAGGCTTGGTGCCTTTGTCAAAGATCAGATGGCTGTAGGTGTGTTGGTTAATTTCTGGATTCTCTATTCTATTCCATTGATCAGTTTGTCTGTTTTTATGCCAGTACCATGCTGTTTTGGTTACTATAGCTTTGTAGTATAGTTTAAAGTCATGTAGTGTTATGCCTCTAGTTTTATTTTTTTTTGCTCAGCGTCACTTTGGCTATGTGTGGTCTTTTGTTATTCCATATAAATGTCTGGATAGTTCTTTCCATTTCTGAGAAAAATGTCATTGGAATTTTGATGGGGATTGCATTGAATTTGTATATCACTTTGGGTAATATGGACATTTTCACTATGATGATTCTTCCAATCCATGAGCATGGGAGAATTTTCCATCTTCTTATATCCTCTCTAATTTCTCTCAGCAGTGGTGTGTATTTCTCATTATAGAGATTTTTCACATCCTTGGTTAACTGAATTCCTAAGTATTTTATTCTTTTCATGGCTATTGTAAATGGGCAAGCTTTCTTGATTTCCCTTTCTGCATGTTCACTATCGGAGAATAGAAATGCTACTGATTTTTGTGTGCTGGTTTTGTATCCTGCTACTATGCTGAATTCATTTATCAACTCCCAGAGTTTTTTTGTAGAGGCTTTAGGCTGTTCGATATATAGGATCATGTCATCTGCAAACAGAGACAGTTTGACTTCATCTTTTCCAATCTGGATGCCTTTTATTTCCTTCTCTTCTCTGATTGCTCTGGCTAGTACTTCCAATACTATGTTGAATAAGAGTGGTGAGAGTGAGCATCCTTGTCTGGTTCCTGTTCTTAAAGGAAAAGCTTTCAGCTTTTCCCCATTCAGAATAATATTGGCAGTGGGTTTATCATATATGGCTTTAATTATGTTGAGATACTTTCCATCTATACCTAACTTATAGAGGGTCGGAGTGTTGAATTTTATCAAATGCTTTTTCAGCATCAATGGAGATGATCATATGGTTATTGTGTGTTATTTTATTGATATCGTGTATGACATTT
>NW_007755104.1:0-1041 GCF_000696425.1 Galeopterus variegatus | reverse complement strand
TTTAGGCTGTTTGATATATAGGATCATGTCATCTGCAAACAGGGACAGTTTGACTTCATCTTTTCCAATCTGGGTGCCCTTTATTTGTTTCTCTTCTCTGATTGCTCTGGCTAGTACTTCCAACACTATGTTGAATAGAAGTGGTGATTGTGGGCATCCTTGTCTAGTTTCTGTTCTTAAAGGAAAAGCTTTCAGCTTTTCCCCATTCAGGATGATATTGGCAGTGGGTTTATCATATATGGCTTTAATTATGTTGAGATACTTTTCATCCATACCTAATTTATAGAGGGTCTTTGTCATGAATAAATGTTGAATTTTATCGAGTGCTTTTTCATCATCTATAGAGGTGATCATATGGTCCTTGTGTTTGATTTTATTAATTTGGTGTATCACATTTATTGATTTGTGTATGTTGAACCAACCTTGCATGCCTGGGATGAATCCCACTTGATTGTAGTGAATAATTTTAAGTATGTGTTGCTGTATTCTGTTTGCTAGTATTTTATTGAGGATTTTTGCATCTATATTCATCAAGGATATCGGCCTGTAGTTTTCTTTTTTGGTTATATCTTTACCTGGCTTTGGTATCAGAATGATGTTTGCTTCATAGAATGAGCTTGGGAGATTTGCGTCGGATTCAATCTTTTGGAATAGTTTATAAAGAATCGGTGTCAATTTCTCTTTGAATGTTTGGTAAAATTCTGCTGTGAATCCATCTGGTCCTGGGCTTTTCTTTGTTGGGAGCCTTCTGATAACAGCTTCAATCTCCTTTATTGTTATCGGTCTGTGCAGATTTTCTACATCTCCATGGCTCAGTTTTGGGAGCTTGGGTATCCAGAAATCCATCCATTTCATCCAGATTTTCAAATTTGCTGGCATATAGTGGTTTATAGCAATCTCGAATGATTCCTTTTATTTCAGATGAATCAGTTGCAATATCACATTTTTCATTTCTAAATTTGGTATCTGAATCTTCTCTTTTCTTTTTTTTGTTAGCCATGTTAATGGTTTGTCAATTTTATTTATCTTTTCAAAAAACCA
>NW_007755103.1:7101-7676 GCF_000696425.1 Galeopterus variegatus | reverse complement strand
TTTTTTTTAAAGAAAATGTAATTTTATTAATATTATTTTTTTACATTCTAGGATGTTGTTGTGGAGCAGTTGGGCAGTTGCAGGGGGAGGGAAAAGGGGAAGGGAATGTGATGGAAGAAGGAGGAAGGAGGAAGTGCTTGATTGAGGCTTGTGGCATCCTCCTCATTCTCACAGGAGAGACCAGGGGGCTTCTAGCGGTGGCTTGGTCATTGCCAGGCTGGGTGCAGGTGTCAGGGAGGTGTGGTAAAAGCCCTTGTCCCCCACCATTCCAGCTTGGGAACTCAGGGACCCCTCTTGCTGAGGCTTGGTTGTCATTGCTGGGCTGGCTGCATGTGTCAGGGGAGCATGGCTGAGGCCCTCGGCCCCCCACTACCCCAGCTTGGGAGAGCCTGGGGTGCTTCCTGCAATGGCTTGGTGGTAGTTGCTGTCATGCCAGCTTTTTATCTCAAATGTATGCCTGCTTACATTCCATGACTTCAGGTCCACTGCCAGACACAAGGACAACAGCTTTCCATAGATGTCATTACCAGCTCCCATGATTGAATAAGTTCTATAATAAATCCTTTATTCATTAT
>NW_007755103.1:0-6254 GCF_000696425.1 Galeopterus variegatus | reverse complement strand
GAATCATAGTGGTTCTTCTAGCCTGATTAAATCTCAACTATGCCACAGGTTCAGTGGCTTACTTTTCTCCAAAATAGTCTTTTTTTTTTCATATTTGTGTAGATGAACTTTTCTATATCTGAGGTGCAGGAACTGAACTGGTTTAATCATTTCATGGCCAATAGTGTGTGAGCCACAAAATCACCATTTGTGTCCAACTCCCTTCATGTCTGTTATCATTTTTTTCCCTTTTAGACAGTTCACATTTATTGAGTCCTTATTTATGTGTCAAGGACTACAAGTGGCTTGGATTATTTCATTTAATCTTGTCAGAAATCACATGAAGTAGGTTACTATTATTATACCCTTCAGAAAGTGTTGTAATACAGATAGAAAATGGTAGAGCTAAGAGTCTAGTCTAGAATCTGAGTGTTTAACCAGTACTCTATACTATACAACATTTCAGCATCATAGTATTTGAATCAGCTTGTCATTTTGCATGTAAACCTGTTGGAATTTTAATTAGGATTGCATTGAATGTATTGATCCATTTGGGGAGAATTGGCATCTTAAAAATATTGAGTCTTTCAGTCTACAAATCTGATATATTTCTCCATTTGTTTCCATCTTCTTTACTTTCAATAGATTATTGTCATTTTTAGTATAGAGGTTTTAAACATCTTTTGTTAAATTTACTTTTAAGTATTTTATCTCATCATTTGAATTACGTTTCCCAATCCCCAGGATTTAGGTAACTTAGAAAGAGTAACAAAACACATGATGATAGAGCTGGACTAGAAGAGTTCCTTATTAATGGTAAAGTTGATTAGTCCCTTTGCAGCCCTATTATAGTAATGTAAACAATTTGACCAAAATGCAATTAACTGTAGATTATTGTACCCTGAATATGTAGGTGCACTAATGCATATCATTCAATTATACTCCAGATTTACACTGCCTTGAATTATTTCTTAGGAAGTCACTGGATTTTGGTGTTGGAATGAGGAATAAAAATTATCCAGTAATAATGGGGGCAATGAGAAAATTGGTTTCATAAAACATTCACCTAAGAATGTTAATATTGCCAACCCAGTGAATGGCCTAAATGAGGTCTCTAAACAAGGCAATGGGAAACTTCAAGATCAATAAAAATACACAATTCTTCATCCCTCTGAAAATTTGGATAGACTTATGAAGGATGACCTGGGACTTAATACAAGCTTCTGTCTAGGTGATTGCAGATAAGACAAGCATTTTGAAGATGTAGGGGCAATTCCAATCTTATGACAATGAAAAGAAAGGAAGTGATAACTTCCATCATGAGCCTTAATATTCTGTTCATTCACATCAGCATTTCCATCATGAAGATGGGTAGCTCATGCAAAGTTTTTTTTTTTTTTAAAGAGATGACCAGTAAGGGGATCTTAACCCTTGACTTGGTGTTGTCAACACCACGCTCTCCCAAGTGAGCCAACCAGCCATCTCTATATAGGGATCCGAACCCGTGGCCTTGGTGTTTCCTCTAGGACTTTTACAGGTTCAGTTCTTATGTTTAAGTCTCTGTTCATTTTGAGGTAANTCATTCACATCAGCATTTCCATCATGAAGATGGGTAGCTCATGCAAAGTTTTTTTTTTTTTAAAGAGATGACCAGTAAGGGGATCTTAACCCTTGACTTGGTGTTGTAAACACCACGCTCTCCCAAGTGAGCCAACCAGCCATCTCTATATAGGGATCCGAACCCGTGGCCTTGGTGTTTTCAGCACCACACTCTCCCAAGTGAGCCACAGGCAGGCCCAAAGTATTTTTAAGAGTGAATTGACAACATATACTTGTTCACCAGTGTCAGAGTAGAAGCTATAGAATAACGATGAATAGATGTACTAGCTGATTACAATTCTAGCATGAAGAGTTTAGCAATAAGGAAGCAGATGCTCCTTCTGACGGCCACATTTATAAATTCTTTTTTTCCCCAGTTTTATTGTGGTGTGATTGACAAATTAAAATTGTATATATTTAAGGGGTACAATATAATTTGATATACATGCACATTGTGAAATGATTGCCAAAATCAAAATAATTAACACATCCATCACCTTACATAGTTCTCCCCGACCTTTTTTTGTTGAGAACATTTATGATCTACTCTCCTAGCATATTTCAAGAATATAATACATTATTATTAACTATGGTCACCATGCTGTACATTAGATCTCCAGAACATACTCACCATATAACTGAAAATTTATACCCTTTGACCAACATCTTTTCATTTTCTTCACATACCAGCCTCTGGTAACCACCATCTTACTCTGTTTTTATGAGTTTGACTTTTTTGGATTCCACTTGTAAGTAAGATTGTGCAGTATTTTTCTTTCTGTGTCTGGCATATTTCACTCATCATAATATAATTCAGTTTCATCCATGTTGTCATGAATGGCAGGATTTCCTTCATTTTGAAGGCTGAATGATATGCCATTGTGTGTGTATACATATCTATCTATCTACCTATAGACAATTTCTTTGTTCATTGGTTGAGAGACACAGGTTGTTTCCATATCTTGACTATTGTGATTAATGCTTCAAAGAACATGGGAATGCAGATATTTCTTAGAGATAGTGATTTTATTTCCTTTGCATATATACCCAGAAGTGAGATTGCTGAATCATATGGCAGTTCTATTGTTAATTTCTGAGGCACCTCCATATTGTTTTCTGTAATGGCTGTACCAATTTACATTCCCACCCACAGTATACAGGGTTCCATTTTCTCTTCGCCTTGCCAACACTTGTTATGTTTTGACTCTTTGATAATAGCCATCCTAATAGGTGTAAGCTGATATTTCATGGTGGTTTTGATTTACATTCCCCTGATGGTTAGTGATGTTGAACACAATTTTCTATACCTGTTGGTCATTTACCAATGTCTTTGGAAAAATTTTTATTCTGGTCCTTTGCCCATTTTTAAATTGGATTCTTTGTTTTGTTTTGTTTTGTTTTTTGCTATTGAGTTGTATGAGTTTCTTATATATTTTGATAATTAACTCCTTATAATATATATGGTTTGGAATTCTGTAGAATTAGGTAAAATATTTTCATTATGTCCTTTGCTGTGCAGAAACTTTTAAATTTGATGTACTCCCACTTATATATTTTTGCTTTTGTTGCTGTACTTTTTGTGTCATATGCAAAAAATTATTGCCAATACCAATGTCAAGGAGGTTTTCCTCTAGGACTTTTACAGGTTCAGTTCTTATGTTTAAGTCTCTGTTCATTTTGAGGTAATTTTTGCATACAATGTAAAATAAGGGTCCAGTTTGATTCTTTTGCATGTGAATACCCAGTTTTCCCAACATAAATTATTAAATACATTCCTCATTGTATATTCTTGGTGCCTTTGTGGAAAATTAATTGGCCATACTTGTGTGGGTTTATTTCTGGGCTCTCTATTCGTTCTAGTGGTCCATGTGTATGTTTTCATTCCAGTACCATCCTTTTCTGATTGCTACAGCTTTTATATGTAATATAACTTGAAGTCAGGAAGTATGATACCTCCAGATTTGTTGTTCTTTGTCAAGATTGTTTTAGGTATTTGGGATTTTTTGTGGTTTCATATAAATTTTAGGATTATTTTTTTCTATTTCTATGAAAAATGTCATTGGAGTTTTGATAGGGATTGCATTGAATCTGTAAATCACTGTGGGTAGTATGAACATTTTATTATTTATTATTATTATTATTTAATATATGAGATTTTATTATTATTATTTTATTATATAGCATACTAGTGAATACACCAGATTATATTTTCTCAGGTGACAAATGGCAAATGAGGCATAGGTCTCTTTGATTTCCCCAAGAACCTCAATATCATCTGTCTTTTGGAGGATTCAGTTTCATATGATGTCTACGATACTGTCTATGAGGATACCAATGGTGCTTAGTAGTAAAGAACATTTTGCTAAGTTGTTCTATCATGGGTCCTTGCTTAAGCTGTTCACCTTTTTCTTCTAATCTGGTTTTCAGCACTTGATCATGTGTTTCTTCATTATTATGCACAGGTTCTGGTCAAGGGATAGGCCACAGAAGGGTGGTAGCATACTATCGTCCTACCTTCAGATGTCAAAGAAAGCTCTACTTATAAGTTATCTGGAAGAGAAGAATACATAGATTTATGACTAACACAATATAAAGCTCTGTTTTGGACTGGAAAGAAATGTTTCAAGATAGTTCTCTTTGTTATCACCCATGTTACTGCTGCTGCAGCCATGCTGTGCTGTATCAAGATGCTTATCAGGTGGTATGGAAAAAGATGTTTTGAAGAGGTATTGGTTTTAATATCTGCTTCTAGGCAAACCAGTTTTCATTCCTCGACAGGTTCTCAACATGAGCCCATCATCTTATCTCCAGTATGAACATTTTAACAATATAAATTCTTCCAGTCCTTGAACACAGGATATCTTTCCATTTATTTGTGTCTTCTTCAATTTCTTTTATTAGAATTTTATGGTGTTCAGTGTATAGATCTTTCACCTACTTGGTTAAATTTATTCCTAAATATTTTATTCTTTTTGATGCTATTGTAAATGGGATTGCCTTCTTTTTTTTTTTTGTCTTTTTTCATGACCGGCAACGGGATCGCAACCCTCGGTGTCGCGCCCGCACCGTGCTCAACCAGTGAGCGGACTGGTCTCTATATGGGATCCGAACCCTCGGCGGGAGCGCCGCCGCGCTCCCAAGTGCTGCACTCTACCGAGTGCGCCACTGGGCCGGCCCTGGGATTGCCTTCTTAATTTCATTTTTGGATAGTTTGTTTTTCAGGTAAAGGAATGAAACTGATTTTTGTACATTGATTTTGTATCCCATAACTTTATTGAATTTGTTTATTATTTCTAACAGTTTCCTGGTGGAATCTTCAGGATTTTTTTTCTGTGTAAGATCATGTCATCTGCAAACAGAGACAACTTTACTTCTTCATTTCTCATTTGAACACCTTTTATTTATTTATCTTGCCTAATTGCTACAGTTATGATTTCTAGAACTATGTGAATACATGTGGCAAGAGTGGGTATCCTTGTCTTGTTCCTGATCTTAAAAGGAAAAGTGTCAGCTTTTTCACCATTGAGTATAATGTTAGCTGTGGGCTTATTATATATGGCCTTTATTATGTTAAGGTATATTCTGTTTATACCTAATTTGTTGAGAATTTTTATCATGAAAGCATGTTGAATTTTGTCAAATGCTTTTTCTCCATCTATTGAGATGAACATATGATTTTTATTCTTCATGTTGTTAATGCAGTGTTTCACATTTACTTCTGTATGTTGAATAATTCTTCCATTCCAGGACTAAATCTCACTTGATCATGGTATGATACTTTCATGTGCTGTTGAATTTGGTTTTCTACTATTTTGTTCAGGATTTTTGCATCTATGTTCTTCAGGAATATTGACCAGAAATTTCCTTTACTTGTAGTGTCCTTGGCTAGCTTTGGTATCAGGGTAATGCTGGCCTCCTAAAATGAGTTGAAAGTATTCCCTCATTTTTAACATTTTAGAAGAGTTTGAGAAGCCTTGGTATTAACTCTTTTTTATGAGTTTTGTTGAATTCACCAGTGAAGCCATCTAGTCCTTGCTTTATCTTTTTGGGGAGAATTTTGATTACTGATTTAATCTCCTTACTTGTTATTGCCTATTCAGATTTTCTATTTCTTCATTATTCAGTCTTGGTAGGTTATATGTATCTAGGAATTTATCCATTTCTTCTAGGTTGTCCAACTTGTTTGTGTATAGTTGTTCATAGTAGTCTGTTATTTTCTGTCTTAGTTCATTTTATGCTGCTGTAACAGAATACCTGAGACTGGGTGATTCATAAAGAACAGAGATTTTTTTTCTTATAGTTCTAGAGGCTGGGAAGTGCAAGCTCTAGGGTCCCACATCTGTAAGGGCCTTTGTGCCATACCATCACATAGTAGAAGCTGAAAAGGCAAGAGAGCATGCATGTGAGAAAGGAAGGGGCCAAACTCATCTTTTTATCAGGTATCCACTCCTGTAATAACTAATCCAGTCCCATGATAATGGAATTAATGCATTCATGAGGACAGAGCCCTCATGACCTGATCACCTCTGAGAGGTCCCTTTTCTCAACATTGTTGCATTAGGTTTACATTTCCAACATATGAACTTTGGGGGATATGTTCAAAACATGTATTTCTGTGGTATCATTTCTGATTTTATTAGGTGAGCCTTCTTTCTTTTTTTCTTATTCTAGTTAAA
>NW_007755102.1:3226-7676 GCF_000696425.1 Galeopterus variegatus | reverse complement strand
CAGCAACATTCACTGACTCCTCCTTATTCTAAGACCTTCAACAGATGATGTTCTGTGGATACTGGTCTCAGCCCCATTCTAGCTCCTGGGATCCTGGGAGACCAACTCCTTCCTCTCCTGGTCCCTCCCTCTGTGAGGCCTTTGTTCCCCAGGTGTTTCTTGTCCTCTGGGCTCTGCAGGGCCTGTGCCCACAAGGTTTTTTCTGTCCCCAGCAACATTCACTGACTCCTCCTTATTCTAAGACCTTCAACAGATGATGTTCTGTGGATATTGGTCTCAGCCCCATTCTAGCTCCTGGGATCCTGGGAGACCAATTCCTTCAGACCAACTCCTTCCTCAGTGCCAGGATAGTCTTTAGGGTAGCTGACAGTGGCCATGGTGACAGTAATCGTTATTGCCCCCGCTGACCTCTTTGAGTCTGTTTTTTTTTTTTCTTACAGGGATGGTGTCCTCTTTGCAAAAAGACATGTTAGCAAGGAATGAGCAAGTTCAACAACTAAAAGAGGAGGTGAATCAGCTGAAAAGTCACAACAAAGAAAAGGATCACCAGCTTGAAGCCCTTGGCTCCAGAGTGAGTGTCGATGGCATCGTTGTCTTGTAGCAGAGTGGCAGGGCACACTCACATCGTTTACCTTGGGCCCTGACATCTCACCCATAGTGAGATGAGACCAGTGCCCGAGGGAATAGGACAGCTGCCGGGTGGGCCAAAACATGAAAGGCCCACCTAGAAAGACTAAAACAGGGGTCCACGTTCTCTGCAGCTTTTCAGAGAACAGCGTTCACGTGGCTCAGAAAAGGCCAGATGTGGATTCAAATCCAGCAAACATTTTCTACACCTATTATAAATTAGCGTGTTTAATCCCAGCAACAAACACACCTACTAGCAGGTATTTCCACGGGAAGGTTAATGTTAAGACAGAACAGAATCTCACTGTGTGCAAGGAGGACCATAGTGGGCTTCACCTCTGTCCCCGTCACCACTGGTTTGCACAAGATACCTTCAAAGCAGAATGTTTGAAAGTCCAGGTACAGTTACGCAGATTTTCATTCCTTTCTTAGACTCTAGTGTGCATAAGAATTCCTCTGCGTGAAATGAACCTGGTAAGCAAGTTAAGAGCTTTTTAAATGAGTTTTGACTATTTGCAAATTTTACCTTCGATGCTTTGACTTTAGAATCCTGATCCTATAGGATAAGATTTCTCGGTATCTGTATGGTTTGTCTGTTTCAGCGAGTCAAGGTGAAACCTAATAATTTTCATCTTGGGTGGCAAACACTGAGATCTATGGTGGCTGCCTTATCCATTAGCCACATCTGCCCGGGTGCCAAGGTGGGAATGGGTCATGAGAGTCCGAGGACAGGGCAGCAGAAGTGACATCTGGTGCTTGTTCCCATGCCCAGTGTAGAACTGGTGAAAGGCAGAGCATGAGCTTTGGGGTCAGACAGACCAGAGCCCAATCCCAGAGCATGCTTATATTGTAACTTACCTGGCCTCCATTTCCTTATCAGTGAAATGGGGATAAAATCCTTTTCTGAGACTTGAGAAGCTGATTTTAATTGTGCTCTCTGCCTCTGCACCTGGTCAGCACACCTCTCCAGGCCTCTGCGTTCATTGCTCCTGAGCGGACTGACTTCCTGGATTAAACATTTCTGTGATTGCCCTTTTATGTGGTGTGTGTGTGTGTGTGTGTTTGTGTATGCGTGCGTGTGTGTGTGTGTGTATGCATGCACTAGAGAGGCAAACAGGTCATAGAGCTGATGCTGGGTGGGAAAAATATGGAAAAACAGCAGCTTTTCTGCTATCCCACCTCCTGAAGTACATTTGGGTTATTTTCGTCCCCATCTGCCCTTCCTCATTGACTTTGGAACAAGGTCTGTGTCTTCTCTAGCCTGTGCCTGCCATTAGCACATGGGCTCCTCATGACCCAGGGTATTATGAAAACCTTTGAAATGCCTATCCTTTTTTTTTAGTTACAAATGTCATATGTGTTCATTTTAGAAAAATAAATAAATAACACTGAAATGCAAAATTAAAGAGAGAATAAAAGAAATGTAAGCCTGAGAAATCGATGTTAATATTTTAGTGTATATTCTTGTTTCTATATATTACCTAGAAATACATATATACAAATATGTAACAATGCATTTATACTCTACACATTTTTTAGAACTGAGTACTTATGGTTTTCCTGCATTAATAAATAAAAGCTTTTATTATTCATCTTAAAAGCTACATAGTGTTCTCTCGGATGCGCACAGTGTAACAAAAGCAGTCTTGTGTTGTTGGATTCAGTTGTTTCCTTCTCCCCCCACCGCACTGTTGGTAACAGTAATGTGCAGAACAGCCTTGAACCTTCAGATTCACTGATCTGTGCAGTCACTGTCCTTTAGGATACATTCCTCAAGTGGGTTTCTGGGTCAAAAAGAAGCCATATCTTTATGCTCTTAAGCCTCCTGCCAAATTGCCCTCCAGAAAGGCTGTTCCATTTCTGTTCCCAGGACCAGGGCACTTATGTCTCTGAGAAGTAACTTGCATAAAGCACTGAGAGCCGTCAGGCTTCACCAGTGACCTCCCTGAGGGCATCCTGAACGTGTATTCCTGAACCCTGACTACCACAACTAGATTTTTCTTGTGGCTTAGATTACTGGCTTTTGAAAAAGAATTTAGGTGCTTTATTCCTCAGAGCTCATGAGAGGGGAGAATTAGAACTGCAGCAGGATCCTGTGTGCCCACCAGACACAAATGGTCCTGCCTCTGGGAACTGGATGTGTGATTGGATTGAAACAGCAGGAGATGCCCTCAGGAGCCAACACGGGGGCTTGGAACCCTCCAGGCCACCCCCACGTGGCCAGCGTTGGCCTCTTTCTTTGTCGTCCTTTTTCTCCACAGTGCTCAGCGCTGAAAGAAGAGTTAAAAAAGGAAGATGCTCAGAAGGAGCTCCGGGAAGCCCAAGAGAAAGAGTTAAAACTCTGCAAGACCGTGAGTTGAACCTCCTCATTTGCAGGTGCCCACAGAAAACCAGACTTTGACTTTCAGGTTTTTGGTAGGATCCTTGGCTCTTCGCAAAGCATGAAGCTCTGGGGCTTTATGTTTGGCTTTTGTTTTTGTTTTTTAATGTAGTCTCACAATTCTTTGATTTACCGCCTCTAGCCCCAAGGAGGAGATGGGTGAAAAGACTGTGGAAAGCTCACCCTCCCAGGAGGCTCTGGGCAGTGGCTCTAACTCACTTGCCAGGTTTCCCCTGGGGCTGGGCTGGAGTTGGGACGGGGACAGAGATGGGTGGCTGGCCAGCTGGGTGGCCACCACGGGCTGCTAGAAGATCATTCTGGTCCCCTACCCCTAGACCTGTGAGTCCCAAACTTAGGTTCCACTGTCATGGGTTTTATCATAGCCCCAGGCACTAGTGTAGACACAATCTTCTTCCTTAAGTATTTTTATTTAAGTATTTTAATTGTGCTCTCTGCCTCTGCACCTGGTCAGCACACCTCTCCAGGCCTCTGCGTTCATTGCTCCTGAGCGGACTGACTTCCTGGATTAAACATTTCTGTGATTGCCCTTTTATGTGGTGTGTGTGTGTGTGTGTGTTTGTGTATGCGTGCGTGTGTGTGTGTGTGTATGCATGCACTAGAGAGGCAAACAGGTCATAGAGCTGATGCTGGGTGGGAAAAATATGGAAAAACAGCAGCTTTTCTGCTATCCCACCTCCTGAAGTACATTTGGGTTATTTTCGTCCCCATCTGCCCTTCCTCATTGACTTTGGAACAAGGTCTGTGTCTTCTCTAGCCTGTGCCTGCCATTAGCACATGGGCTCCTCATGACCCAGGGTATTATGAAAACCTTTGAAATGCCTATCCTTTTTTTTTAGTTACAAATGTCATATGTGTTCATTTTAGAAAAATAAATAAATAACACTGAAACCCCACGGGCTGCTAGAAGATCATTCTGGTCCCCTACCCCTAGACCTGTGAGTCCCAAACTTAGGTTCCACTGTCATGGGTTTTATCATAGCCCCAGGCACTAGTGTAGACACAATCTTCTTCCTTAAGTATTTTTATTTAAGTACACTAATTTTACACCAATTCGTAGAAACAAAACAAAAAGGAAAGGCATCACTTCCCTTATATAGAAGGTGACCATAAAAGTAAACACTACGCGGGCCGGCCCGGTGGCACACTCGGTAGAGTGCAGCACTTGGGAGCATGGTGGCACTCCTGCCGAGGGTTCGGATCCCATATAGAGACCGGTCTGCTCACTGGTTGAGTGCGGTGCAGGTGCAACACCGAGGGTTGCGATCCCGCTGCCGGTCACGAAAAAAAGACAAAAAGGAAAAAAAAAAAGTAAACACTATGAAAATATGACCATTAAAATTAAAAGTGTACTCCCTACACCACCTGCATCCTCCTGCACATCACCAGGCGACCGTGTCCCACGTGGAGAAGCACAGCCTTCGA
>NW_007755102.1:2437-2785 GCF_000696425.1 Galeopterus variegatus | reverse complement strand
CTTATGGACCACACATATTTAAAGTATTTTAACTGAAAATATTTTTAAGGGTCCTTAGCAGAGTGAGCAGAATTGATAGTCTTTCAACTTGAATCATCTACTTTGTTTGATGATGGATTAGTCCATTTTCTGCTACTTTTAACAGAATACCCAAAACTGGGTAATTTATATAGAAATGAAATTTATTTGTTACAGTTTGGGAGGCTGGGAAGTCCAAAGTCCAGGGAACACATCTGGTCAGGGTCTTCTTCCTGGTGGGGTGACTCTGTACAGCAACTCAGGGTGTCACATGGCAAGAATAAGCTGAGCAAGAGAGAGCTAATCTTCTTACTTACCCTCCTTTTAAAG
>NW_007755102.1:0-492 GCF_000696425.1 Galeopterus variegatus | reverse complement strand
CTTCATTATTTTAATGTTTCTTCCCATCATGGGGAAAAAAAACTTTAGTCACATAATCTAGGCCAGTGCTATCCATCATAGTAGCCACTAGCCACACATGGCCTTTTAAATTAAAAATAATTAAATGTAACTAGGGAGCTGGCTGCTTAGCTCACTTGGTTAGAGTGCGGTGTTGGTAACACCAAGATCAAGGGTTCAGATCCCCACACCAGCCAGCCGCAAAAATAAATAAAAGTAAATAAAGCAAAATTCACTTCCTCGGTTTCACTAGTCACACTCCACGTGCTCAGTAGCCACGTGCAGCTAGTGGCCACCATACTGGACAGCACAGATAGAGAACATTTCCATCATCACCGAAAGCTTATTGTTTTAAATCAATGGTAAGTGATCTCTTCTGGCAATGTAATCAATTGAAGAGCTGTACAAATACGCTTATGGACCACACATATTTAAAGTATTTTAACTGAAAATATTTTTAAGGGTCCTTAGCAG
>NW_007755101.1:6785-7677 GCF_000696425.1 Galeopterus variegatus | reverse complement strand
ACATTTTATATATGTATCATGTAAAACATTTAAAATATATATACATTTGTGGAACAGCTAGATTAAGCTAGTGAACACATGCATAACCTCACATAGTTAAGTGAGAACACTTAAAATCTATTCTCTTAGCAATTTTCAAGAATGCAATAGAGTGCTATTAATAGTAGTCAACATGTTGTACAATAGATCTCTTGAATTTATACTTCCTGTCTAACCGAAATTTTGTATCCTTTGACCAACATCTACCCAGGCTCCCTTCTCCACAAACCACAGGGTAACCACCATTCTACTCTCCACATTTGTGTGTTCAACTTTCTTAGATTCCACACGAAAGTGAGATCACGTGGTACTTGACTTTCTGAGCCTGATTTATTTTACTTAATATCCTGTCCTCGAGGAGCATCCGTATTGTCACAAATTATAGGATTTTCTTCCTTTTCAAGACTGAATAGTATTTCATTTTGTATGCCACATTTTCTTTATCCATTTATCTGTCGATGGACACTAAAGCTGATTCCATAAGACAGTACTTCAAAAAGTTCATAGAATAATTCATATTATATTTTAATTCTATTTTTCCATGAATGTTTTGAAGTACCCTCACCACCACACCACAGTTAGACTGGCTATAATGAAAAGGAAAGTGAATAACAAATGCTGGTGAGGGTGTGGAGAGAAGGGAACACTCCTGTACTGTTGATGGGACTGCAAATTAGTACAACCACTATGGAAAACAGCATGGAAGTTTCTCAAACAACTACAGATAGATCTTCCATATCATCCAGCAATCCCACTTTGGGGTATATACCCAGAGGAATGGAAATTATCATATCGAAGGGACACCTGCACTCCCATGTTCATTGCAGCTCTGTTTACAATAGCCAAGACATGG
>NW_007755101.1:0-1603 GCF_000696425.1 Galeopterus variegatus | reverse complement strand
AGGGCAACATAATTTGGAAAATAAAGCAAATATTTACCAGTATTTATAAATTTTCATGTGGCATACCATTTATTTATTTATGCATTAATTAAAAAAAATCTATTGATTTTCTTGTGCAGTAAGAAAAATGGGAAAACATGTCAAAATAAAAAAATAAGCTAGCAAAGAGGTTAATAACTAATTAAAACTAAGAATTCCAAAAAGTGATAAGTTCTAGGAAAAAAATGAAGCTGAATAATTTATTGAAGAGCAGAGTAAAATATGTCCAACTGGGATGGACATTTTAGATATTGTTGTCTGAAATTCCACTCTGTTAGATGGCAGTTGATTGAAGTCCTAAAATATGAGATGCTTCCTGAGGGTCTATGGGAAGAGTGTTTCAGAAACTAGGAAAGCACCTATAAGAACCACAGGAGAGGGAACATTATGGGCAAGATTGAGAAATAGCAGGGGTGCACAGGTGGCTGGAACACAGTGTGAGGATTAGAGTAACAGGAGATGAGCTTGGAGAATTAAACAAATTGAGACCATATTGAAGAAAACAATTGAATTTTATTCCTGCTTTATTAGAAATCTTTTGGCATGTCTTAAGAAGTGGAGTGACTGATGGGATTTATGTTTTTAAATGTACAGTCTGACTACTATGTAGAGAGGCAGGCAAACAATTGGTTCTTAAATTTAGGTCTTTAATCCATTTTTGGTTGATTTTTGTGTATGGTGAGAGATAGGGCTCTAGTTTCAATCTTCTGCATGTGGATAACCAGTTTTTCCCAGCACCATTTATTGAAGACGCTGTCCTTTTTTCACTGTATATTCTTGGCACCTTTGCTGAAAATCAGTTGGCTGTAATTGCATGGGTTTATTTCTGGGCTCTTTATTCTGTTCCATTGGTGTATTTGCCTATTTTTATGCCAGTACCAAATTGTTTTGGTTACTATAGCTTTATAGTATATTTTGAAGCCAGGAAGTGTGATGTGTCCAACTTAGTTCTTTTTGTTCAAGATAACTTTATCTATATGGGGTCTTTTGTGGTTCTACACAACTTTTAAGATAATTAAAAAATTTTTCTATGAAGAATACCATTGGTATTTTGATAGGCATTGTGTTGAATGTGTAGAGATTACCTTGGGTAATACAGACATTTTGATGATGTTAATTCTTCCAACCCATGATGTGGTATTTCTTTCCATTTATTTGTGTCCTCTTCAATTTTTTTCACCAGTGTTTTATAGTTTTCATTGTCGAAGTCTTTCATCTCCTTGGTTAAATTTAGTCCAGGTATTTCATTATTTTTTGTGTGTAGCTATTGTGAAAGGGATTGCTTTCTTGTTTTCTACTTCAGCTCTTTCTTTATTGGCATATAGAAAGGCTACTGATTTTTGTGTGTTGATTTTGTATCCTGCCACTATATTGAATTCATTTATTAGTTCTAGTAATTTTTTGGTGGAGTTTTTAGGATTTTATATGTATCAGATCATGTCATCTGCAAATAGGGATAGTCTGACTTCCTCCTTTCTGATTTGGAGGCCCTTTATTGCTTTCTTTTGCCTTTATGCACTGGCTAGAATTTACAGTTCTGTGTTGAAAAACAGTAGGAAATGGG
>NW_007755100.1:7304-7677 GCF_000696425.1 Galeopterus variegatus | reverse complement strand
TGTGTGTGTGTGTGTGTGTGTGTGTGTGTGTGTGTGTGTGTGTGTGTGTGTGTGTGATAAATGCTAGTGATATAAAGGATGTGTAACATACATTTAACAAATAATAAAAGATACAATACTCTGTTATAAATTGCAGATAGCCACATGATTTTCACAAAATGTTTTTGTGGATTTTTGCCAAACTCTTGTATCTATAGCCAACCTATGGTTGCAAATAACCAGACAAGTGCAGTTCTGACGTGAATGCTGGTGATATTTTCATGTACGTTAATAAATAAGAAGGAAGTGAAGATATATGTTATCAATAAAATGACTTCTTCGATGAACCAGATAATACTTTTTGATATGGAAAAATAATTCCTCATTTTTGTGT
>NW_007755100.1:0-4243 GCF_000696425.1 Galeopterus variegatus | reverse complement strand
AACAATCAGCTCTCAAAATTCCTGAAATTTGAACAATCAGCACTCGCCCAGGGGAAGGAGCGGGCTCAGGCACAGCACTGCTCAAGTCGTCAGTTTCCTGTTTCTGTCCTGAGCCTTGAGTCCCAGGGTGTTAAGCTCATCATCCACAGGCTCTCGGAAGCTCAGCCCCTCGCTAAGAGCAACAGATGTTCAACCAGGGACCCAGTGGATTTCGGATGCAAACAGTGTGTGACCCAAACCTTTAGTGAAGTCACCCTTCCACGTGGTGCCCAAAACACCTCATTCACTTGTTCACATTTGTGTTCACTGAGCACCTCCTATGTGTCAGAGTACCTACTGTGAGAGGACCTACTGAGTGCCACAGTGCCTACTGTGTCAGAGGGCCTACTGTGTGCCAGAGCACCTACTGTGTGCCAGAGGCCCTACTGTATGCCAGTGGACCTACTGTGTGCCAGAGGTCCTACTGTGTGCCAGAGGTCCTACTGTGTGTCAGAGCACCTACTGTGTGTCAGAGCACCTACTGTGTGCCAGAGGTCCTACTGTGTACCAGAGCACCTACTTTGTGTCAGAGTGCCTACTGTGTGCCAGATCACCTACTGTGTGCCAGAGGTCCTACTGTGTGCCAGAGCACCTACTTTGTGTCAGAGCACCTACTGTGTGCCAGAGGTCCTACTGTGTGCCAGAGCACCTACTGTGTGCCAGAGGTCCTACTGTGTGCCAGTGGACCTACTGTGTGTCAGAGCACCTACTGTGTGCCAGAGGACCTACTGTGTACCAGAGGACCTACTGTGTGTCAGAGATCCTACTGTGTGCCAGAGCACCTACTTTGTGTCAGAGCGCCTACTGTGTGTCAGAGCACCCACTGTGGGCCCGAGGGCCCACTGTGTTCCAGAGGGCCTACTGTGTGCCAGAGGTCCTACTGTGTCCCAGAGCACCTACTGTGTGCCAGAGGTCCTACTGTGTGCCAGAGCACCTACTGTGTGCAAGAGGTCCTACTGTGTGCCAGTGGATCTACTGTGTGCCAGAGGTCCTACTGTGTGCCAGAGCACCTACTGTGTGCCAGAGGACCTACTGTGTGCCAGAGCACCTACTTTGTGTCAGAGCGCCTACTGTGTGTCAGAGCACCTACTGTGTGCCAGAGGTCCTACTGTGTGCCAGAGCACCTACTGTGTGCCAGTGGGCCTACTTTGTGCCAGTGGACCTACTGTGTGTCAGAGCACCTACTGTGTGCCAGAGGACCTACTTTGTGTCCGAGCACCTACTGTGTGCTAGAGGACCTACTGTGTGCCACAGCACCTATGTGCCAGAGGACCTACTGTGTGCTCGAGTGCCTACTGTGTGTCACAGAACCTACTGAGTGCCAGAGGACCTACTGTGTGCTACAGCACCTACTGTGTTCCAGAGGACCTACTGTGTGCCACAGCACCTACTGTGTGCCAGAGTGCCTAGTGCATTTCAGAGCACCTACTGTGCTGGTGCCCAGGGACACCAAGAGGAATGAATTCCCAGCCTTCAGGGAACTTACAGGCTTTACAAAAATTAGTTTACCATGTTTTCATATCCCTAAACATTCATAAGACTTTGGTTCCCTTTTAAAAAAAAAAAAAAACTATTTTAAAATTTTTTAATTGTGGTAAAAAGATACATAAATTTTATTTTTTTATTTGGTTTTTTTGGGGGGTTTTAAATTTATTTTTGTCTTTATTTTATTTTTAATTATTATTTTTGCAACTGACTAGCGTAACATAAATTTTACCATCTTAGCCATTTTTAAGTGCACAGTTCAGAGGCATTAAACACATGCACATGGCTGTGCAGCCATCACCACCATCATCTCTAGAACTTTCTCATCTTCCCAAACTGAAACTCTGTCCCCATGAAACACTCACTCCCCATCTCCCTCCCCAACCCCTGACACCCAGCATCCTGCTTTCTGTCTCTGTGGATCTGACGACTCTAGGGACCTCCTACAAGTGGAATCACACAGTATTTGTCCTTGTGTGACTGGCTTATTTCACTGAGCACAATGTCCTCAAGGTCCTTCCACACTGCAGTACGTATCAGAGCCTCATTCCTTTTTAAGGCTGAATCATACTCCATCATATGGATGGACTATGTTGTGTTTATCCATAATTCATTGATCACCCAGGTTGCTCTCACCTTTTGGCTGTTGTGGATAATTCTGCTATGCACACAGGTGTGCCACTATCTCTTTGAGTCTCTGCACTCAGTTCTTTTGTGCATATGCCCAGAAGTGAAATGGCTGGATCATATGGCAATTCTATGTTTAATTTTGGGGGAACCACCACATTGTACTTTTATAAACAAACCTTTTATTCTGAAATAATTTTAGGCTCACATACAAAATAAATTTAGGCTCACACATTTTGTACTCAAAAATAGTACAGAGAGTTCCCCTGTACCCTTCACCCAGCTTCCTAAAAAGATAACATCCTATATAACCATAGAACAATATCGAAACTTGGGAATTTTAATCGGTACAATACTGCTAAGCAAACCACAGATTTTATTTGGATTTCACCAGCTTTTACATGCATGTGCGTGTGTGTGTGCGCACGCGCATATACAGAGCTATGAAATTTTGTCACGTGTGTAGATTTGTTCAGAGGCATTAAGGTAACCACCACCACAATAAAGACACAACAGTTCTATCACTGCAGAGAAAAATCCCCGTGAGTCACATCTTCAACTTCTGACCCCTGGCAATCATCATCTGTTCTCCATCAGAATAATGTCATCATTAATAAAATGTCATGTAAATGGAATCATACCATATGTAGCATTGTGAGACTGCCTTCTTTCAATCAGCATGATGCCTTTGATTTTTTTTAAAAATCTTTTTTGGCAGCTGGCCAGTACAGAGATTGAACCTTGAACCCGGTGCTTTCAGCACCATGCTCTAACCAACTGAGCTAACCGGCCAGCCCCAGCATGACGCCTTTGAGATTCACCCAAGTTGTTATGCATATCAACAGTTTGTTCCTTTTTATTGATCAGTAGTTTTTCATTTTTTTATCCATCTAATTTTTAAAATTCCATTCAACCCCCAGTTTATCTTTTTAAAAATCCATTCAACCTCCGTTTATCAAATCACCTGTTGAAGGTCATTTGGATTGTTTCTAGTTTTTGGTCTATTACAGATAAAGTTTTTATGAATGTTCATGTTCAGGTTTTGGTGTGAACTTAAGGTTTTATTTCTCTTGGGTAAATACCCAGGAGTGGGATTGCTGGGTCATATGGTAAATGTATGTTTAATTTTATAAGAATCTACCAAGCCATTTTCTAGAGGGGTTGCACTATTTTGCAATCCCACCAGCAATGCATAAGAATTCTGGTTGCTCTGTATCCTCAATGACACTTGGTATTGTCAGAACTTTTTATTTTAGCCATTCTAACAGGTATATGGTAGTATCTCATTGTGGTTTTAATCTGCACTTCCCTAATGGCTAACAATTCTAAGCCAGTTTCATTTTCCAAAAATGATGTCATAGAGTCTTACTTATAAGTGTTTCTAAGACTCTTTTACATTGTGATCATTTATGAGGTGTCTGCTGCAAAATATTTCTTTGTGAGACTGTCCTAGAACATATTTTTTTCATTCTCCTATGAATGGACGTTTTTGTGGTTTCCAAATTTTGCCATGGAGGACATTATTGTATGTGTCTACTGTTTGTATGCAGACACGAGGTCTTTCTAGGTTCTATGCCTAGGAGTAGAATTTCTGGGTCATAGGGTATTCAATCAAGATAGGGCTCAATTGCTTTACAAAGTGGTAGGTTCAGCCGTTCTTTCAGTTAATCCATCACACAGGCATGAGAGATAAAGTTCATGGTGTATTTCAAGATAGGAACAATGCACACATATTAATACCAGCTTGTGCCTAAAGCAGATAAATGTCACTTTGGATTGAATCTTTCAAGAAAGCTATTAGAAATTTATTTCCTGGGAGGAGTAATTTAGTAGACACCTAAGTCTCTGGAACCAGGAAACGTGTACTAAGAAAAATGTTATTGGAACCAGTGATAAGTAGAAAGACATGTGACAGGGAGAGGTCACAGAGCAAACTGTGCTTGGTAGTAAAGATAGAGAATGGGTGGAGAGTTACAGTCCGCAGTGCAACCTCAACAGTAAAAGCTCATGTTTTATAATAAGTGCTGAGAATCAGGTGGTTAGTGATCAACGTGTCTCCCTGAGAACAAAAACTCCCATTTCACTCCTCTAT
>NW_007755099.1:7314-7678 GCF_000696425.1 Galeopterus variegatus | reverse complement strand
CAGTAACAAACACTTCCAAGAACTCAGTGGCTGGACACTAAGCTGGTCTTTTGATTGCTCAATCTGCTGCAGGTCTGGACAATTCTCCAGGGCCAGCTTGGAGAAAAAGGCTATTTTCTGTCCCTTATAACAGAATACTTGAAACTGGGTAATTTATAAATAACAGAATTTATTTCTCATAGTTTTGGAGGCTGGGAAGTCCAAGGTTGAGGGAGTGCATCTGGTGCAGACCTTCTTTCTGATGAGAACTCTCTTCAGAGTTCCACTCGGTTATCAAACGGTGAGGGCTGAGGAAGATCACATTAACATGTTTCTTCCCCTCCTTATCAAACTACCAGTCCACACCTGTGATAATCCGCTAACC
>NW_007755099.1:4584-6328 GCF_000696425.1 Galeopterus variegatus | reverse complement strand
CTCATTAGTGATCTATGACTCAGATAGAATGAGTACCGGACCTCGCGGGAGAGAAAATGTTTAAAGAAAGGAAGGGTTGGGGAAGAAAAGAGTGACTCTCTGCCCCAATACTGAAGGTGTGGGAACTCGCTGAGCAGTGGGCAAGGTTCAAAAAGGAAGACAAGTAGAAAAAAAAAAAATCACTTCTCCTGACACGGACTTTTCTGAGGGATCTGCTGCCTTTTAAACCTTGGAGTGCTAGTAATCCTGGTACAGGGTAAAAACAATCATGACACTAGTATTTTTATTCTTTCTATTTCTGAAGCTGCACAGTGCTAGCAGCATGACTTCCTGACTGAGGCCTGGCCCTGCGCTCCACTTCCTGTTTCTCCAGCTCCCAGCAGACGTGGCTCCTTCAAGGTCATTTCTCAACCCTGCTCCTGGATGACTTTTTGCTTAGAAATATAAGCAAACAATGGCCTTGTCCTCCTTGTGGTCATATTCTTCAGAAGCTTTCCTCTACCTCCTCGGTTCACTCCCCCAAAGAGCCTACCAGGTGGCGGCCCTAAAGACAGAGACAGAGGGCTCACAAGAGTGCCCAGCCACAGGGGACGGGGATCACGGCCAGGCCGGTCCAGCAGTGAGTGCTAGAGTGTTTGTGTGCATGTATGTGTGTGAGTGGGGTGTGTGTGTTGTGTGTGTTTATATTGTGTTGTGGCTGTGTAGTTAGGTGTTTGCATTTGTGGAGTGTGTGTGTGTGTTTACATGTATATGTGTGAGTGTTGCATGTGTCATGTTTGGGTGTGTATGTTTGTGTTGTGTGTGCAAGTACTGTTTGTGTATATGTGTGTTGCATATGTACATTTGTGTTTGTTCATGTGTGTTGTGTGTTTGCATTTGCATTTGCATGTATGTGTTGTGTGTTTGTGGGGAGTGTGTGTGTGTCTACTTGCATGTGTGTGTGTGTTATGTATTTGCATCTGCGTTTGCATGTATGCGTTGTGTGTGTGTTTGTGGAGTGTTTATGTGTGCGTTTACCTGCATGTGTGTGAGTGGTGCGTGTGTGTTGTCTGTTTGCATCTGAGTTTGTGTGTGTGTCCATGGTGTGATAGAATGAGCTGTGACTAAGATGTCGGGAGAACTTTGTGCCCTGCATAAAGTCACTGCTTAAAATTTGGCAAGAAACTCTGGCTTCTGTGAGTTTCGCTTTCTTCCTGAGCAGCATAACAAGGGTGCTACTGTCTGCTCCATCTTCTGTGTGGGAGACAGAAGCACAAGGTGTGACCAGCGTGTGAGGCAGGAGGGCACAGGTGCAGACTCGTGTGAGGGACATGCAGGGCCATACCCTGTGTTCCCAGGTGCGTCGTTCCCTCAGCCTAGTCCCATGGCCATTGTTTTCTGTGAAGCCACTGTTCTCTCTAAAGGAGGAATGAGATTATGTTGGCAAAGTGGTGCCTCGGTTTCCATGAGGGATGTAAGGAAGACAGAGATAAAGAGATTAAGAGGGTCCACAGTTTGCAGACCACCAGTTCACAGATAGAGGTAGCAGTGACCTCCGTGTCTCCAAAGCCACTTTAATAGGTGAAACACTGTGTTCTTCCCCAGAATGTGGCTGACCAAGTCTGAATGAGGCTGTCCACCTGGCCTGGTTCCTCTCTCATAGGAAAGTCAGCAAACCCTGCTGGACGATCCCCATTCCCAGCCTAGCACCTTAAAGCTGACATTTGCTGAATAAAGACACCGATCATAAAGCAAGAGCCACACT
>NW_007755099.1:2165-3821 GCF_000696425.1 Galeopterus variegatus | reverse complement strand
AGAGAGGCAGGTGCCTCCTGAAACTCAGCTGGAAGACCAGTACAACATGTTATCGTTTTCTCTAGATGGAGGAAGAAGAATACGAACAGATTTTCCCGGAGGATTCCCCAGGAGAGCTGTCCCAGGATCCTACCCAAGAGTTGGCAGCAGGTTAAAAAGAGGCACAGCTGGGGAACATCTGACATGCAGGCAGGACACAGCTCTACCACGTGGTGTGCTGGAGAGAGAGTCGAAGTCCCCAGTCACAGGCACTCGCCCATCTTGGCCACCATTGGAGCCTTTGTGTTAGGGCCCTCCCTTACAGCCAGAAATAAAGTTAAGGCCCCCTGACAGGTATGGTGGGCAAAAGGAGGCAAGAAATAGCATTGATTGCTAAATCTCTATTCCAGTCTCAAAGAAAAGGGTCCTCACAGCCTGGGCTTTCCTCATGAGGAAGGATGTGGTGATGGGTATGATGAAAACAAGTGAACTTGGACCCCGAGACTTGGAAGCCAGTAGACCCTCCATGGGTATTTAGCTGGCCCAGAAGTGAGCACTCGCAAGGCCACAAGGGTCGAAAGCACCATGTCAGCAAGCAGAATGTACGTGACCGCTGCCTCAAAACTGGGCTCAGCCTTCTCGAAGGCTTCTCTCCCCCAGCAGCCATGGCACCGGGTCAATCACTTAACTTTCATGGGCATGTGTCATGTCACCTGGGGAGACAGAATTTAGGAGTGCTGGGGACCCACTCATTTTCCTACCCAGAAGAAATTATTTGTGATTCATTCTGTGTTTTAACAAGAATGATTTTTTACCTCATGAACTTAAGTGACCAGAGCCATCAGAAAAAAGCCATGTTAATCTACCACACAGGAAAATTACCAACACATGCGCTAACACCTATTTTACCTTTTCTTACCGCAATCAAGGTTTGATATAACTTTACAAATCCTCCCCACAGCTCCAATGATGTATTTGGTTTTCAAGTCCCGTGGTGTGTGCTGGCTTCAGTCTCCAGCTTTGCCTCATCTGGGTAGATGGGGATGAATATTCCACCATCAACACTCCTTGAAACTCCTGCCATTCACTCAAATTCCTTTCCAGCCACCCGGGGGAAGCAGGAGGAAGCCAGTGCCACTCAGACAGAATTGGTCTGTGGATCAGTCAGCTGTGGTGGCAGCCGGCAGCAGCAGACCTGTCGGTG
The DNA here is from genome assembly GCF_000696425.1 of Galeopterus variegatus. Classification (NCBI taxonomy): domain Eukaryota; kingdom Metazoa; phylum Chordata; class Mammalia; order Dermoptera; family Cynocephalidae; genus Galeopterus; species Galeopterus variegatus. The sequence continues at coordinate 2,638 of NW_007755099.1, read as the reverse complement.
CTGAGGTTCCAGAGAAGCCACTGCCCATACTGCCTTCAGGAGGTTTAGTGTCCTGTCACCTGAGACCCGTCAATGTCTTCAGTGGGGACCACACGGGGAAACCAGCTATATTTGTCACTTCATTATGTGCTCTGAGTCTTGGGAGCTGCAAGGCCAGGAGAAGGGAACTCCCTTCCTGCCCTCCAGCCCCAGTCACAGCTAGACATCTTGGCGTTAGGTTTCTTGGTGTTTGGTTGGCATCTGCAGGTCTCCTCTCTCAGCTGATGGTTCTGATATTCCACTGGGTGACAATGTTCAGCCTCACCTTCAAGGACATAGGCTAAGAATGGAAGCAAAGGACAAGTCTCAGGGACAGATGGTCTTAGTCTCTCCTACTCCGAGCCAGGACGATCTGCCCTGAGATAAGGGAGCATTCCCAGGCGTGGCTTCTGATGAGGGTAAGGGAGTGGATGGCTCTAACCCCAGCACCCTCT
>NW_007755099.1:0-1137 GCF_000696425.1 Galeopterus variegatus | reverse complement strand
CAAGGGTCTGAGGAAGTGCTCAGCGAGGAATCCTGGCTGGAAGGGCTGTCCCAAGTCCTGAAGGAATCAGAGAAGACTCACAGACACCTCCTGGGGAGGGTGACTCTTTGAGCCCACGCTGGCCCCATCCTCAGGTGGCAGCGTCTGGTGTGGGGAGAGGGGTGTGTGTTTGGAGGAGTCCAGAGTTCACAGCTCACGTCCCGGGTGCTCCATGCCTTCTTCCCTTCCTCTGGATGTCACCAGTACAGAAACTTCCATCTTGGTGGCATTGCATTTCTGGGTTCTTGCCTGTTCGCTGATAGAAGCAAAGCTTCTTGAGGGCAGCGCTGTGTCTCGTTCTTCCATGTAACTCCCACAGCTTCCTGGCCATCAGAGTCACTCAGTCAATGCTGACGCAGCAACCCTGCATGAGTGGTTGCCCAGATGACTTAACATCTCTGTCCTTGCCTGTGACGGGGAAGAATGATGACTGTTAAAGTGCCTGCTGTGTGTGGTGGGCAGAGCACGACAGTGGCTCTGAGACACGTGGGGAGGGAAGGAGAGCAAGCAGGAGCAGAGAAGGAGGTAGAAGGAGCAGCCCTTTTATTCACTCCGGAACTTCCTAGTGGCAATGATGAGTGTAGTCAGGGGTGGGGTATCCTAGAAACCAGGCTGTGGTCAAGAGGGTGGATCTAGCCCTGGCTACAGGACGTGGACACCCTGGAGGTGCCAGGTGGGCAGAGGAGGCCAGCAACCCCACCCCCCACCCTGAGGCAGGCTTTGATTAGGGAGGGCATACATACACCTGCGCCTTCCCCTTTTTCCTTGGGTTCCACAATCTTCTCATCATAGCTGCCTTCTGGCGCTAGAAAGCGAGGCTGTTTTCAGCCTGCCTCGCTCTACCTGCAACCCTTCCCTTCTCTTTAGAGTGGAAGAGTGTGGAGGGGGTGAGTGTCTGAGTGTATAAATGGGTTTCCCCAGCAAGGCATTTGTGGGGGGTTGAAAGGAGGGAGACAGGTAAAGAAGGGGACCTGCAAAGGATGGAATTGAGTGACTTAAACATCTTGTGGGGCAGACAGCCTGGCTTATGGGAGAACTGGGCTTCACGTGGGTGTCTTCCTGGAAGGTTGGTCCTACAGACGGTGTTTATGAGAAGCG
>NW_007755098.1:0-7678 GCF_000696425.1 Galeopterus variegatus | reverse complement strand
TTTTTTTTTTTTTTATTTAATTTTTTATTTTGTCAATATACAATATATATGATTATTATAGACCCACATATATGTGATCAATTGATTTTTGATAAAGGTACAAAGAAAATTCAGTAGAGAAAGGACAGTCTTTTTAACAAATGGTGTTGGAACAATTGGATATCCATATAAAAATTTAATTTTGATGTATACCTTGATCTATATATGAAAATTACCTTGAAATGCATCATAGACGTAAATGTAAAAACTAAAACTATAAAACTTCCAGAAAAATACATGTGAGAGAATTGTATGGCCTTGGGTTAGGCAAAGATCTCTTACATACAACACCAAAAGCATGGGACATTGTTAAATCAGTGAAAAGAAAACCACAGACTGGGAGAAATGACATGATTATATAAATATGTATAAAAACTCAAAATGCTCACAACTCAATGTTAAGAAAACAAACAACTCAATTAAAAATTGGTCAAAAGATTTGAATAAACACTTCACTAAGAAGATATACAAATGGCAAATAAGCACGTGAAAAATTGTTAATCACGCATCTGGTTACATGGATGTATACATGTGTCAAGTATTATCTGTGTTTTATGTATGTGCGGTTTATTCCATATCAAGTTTACCTCAATAAAGTTATCACAAAAAGAAAAAAATATATAATTGACAGTTTTATGATGTACTTTTGGATTTATAAGAAACATAGAAGCAAAGTAGACGATGACGGCGCAAAGGAAAGAGTGGGGAAGTGAGGGGTGAGGTCGTGAAGTTCTTATGTTACTTGGGAAATGGTATATTTTGTACGAATTTGATTGTAATAAACTAAAGACTGTAATAAACTAAATTTGATTGTAATAAACTAAATTTGATTGTAATAAACTAAATTTGATTGTAATATTATAAATCCTAGGCCAACCAGTAAAAAAATAAAACAGAGGTATAGCTAATAAGTTAAGGGGATATAAAATGGGATTCTAAAAGCACTTAATCCAAAACAAAGAAGAGCAAGAGAAAAGAGGAATAAGGAACAGGTGGGAAAAATAAAAAACAAATACCAACATGGCAGCCTCTGATCCACCATGTTGACAATCACATTAAAAGTAAATGGATTAGCCACTCCATGTGAGAGGCTGTCAGACACAGAAGTAGAAAGAGCCAAGAGATGTTCTGTCTACAAGAAACTGACTTCAACTATGAAGGAAGAGGGACTGAGAGTAAAAGAGTGGGAAAAATAGACCATGCAAAAAGTAAGGATAAGGAATTTCATAAGGCTACATAAACTTCATACAAAACAGACTTTACAACAGAGAATATTCTTCACAACAAAGAGTATTACCAGAGACACTTCATAATGACAAAAGGGTCAATTCGTCAGGAAAATGTGACAGTCTTAAATATGTATATCTGTAATAATCAAGCTCCAAAACACGTAAGTCAAAAACTGACAGAACTGAAAGGAGAAATAGACAAATTCTCAATTATAATAGCAGATTTTTTTAACATCACTTTCAGTGATTAATAGAAAGAGTAGGCAAAAATCAGTAGGTATGTAAGAAGATCTGTACAGCCCTTTAAATTAACTTGACTGAAATGACATTTATAGAACTTTCCACCCAGTAATAGCAGAAATCACATCTCTTCAAGTACATATGGAAAATTCACCAAAATGGATGATGTGCTGGACCATAAAACATATCTCAATACATTTAAAAGACAGAAATCATACAGAGTCTGTACGTTCTTTGATGACAGTAGTATGAATTTAGAATTCAGTAACAAGATGTCTACAAAATCCCCCAAATAGTAGAAAATTAAGCAACATTTAAAAATAATACATGGGCCCAAGAAGAAATCAAGGGAATGATTGAAAACAAGTGAAAATAGAAAATCTTTAAAAATGAATGCTAATACATATCATGCATATAAAATTAGTGGTCTACTTTGCAGGGTAAAAAGTATAGAAGCTAGAACTAAAATAGTGGACAAAAAATAAGTAACCAGGAGGAGAAGTGATTGTGGTTAAAGCATTTATTGTTCGAGGGACTGGCTGGTTAGCTCAATTGGTGTTGTTAACAACACCAAGGTCAAGGGTTTGGATTCCCATGCCAGCCAGTCACCAAAATATAATAAATAAATAAATTTAAAAAATTTTAAAAAGCATTTATTGTTTGAGATGATGATTGAGATTTTGATTAATTTAGGCTTTGTAAAATAAGTATGGTCAAATGTTCAGGTTAATTACTGAAAAGAAAATAAAATTGCATAACTCTCAGACAATAAGGATAATGGAATAAGAAAAAAGCTCAAGCAATCCAAAAGAACGGGAAAAAGGGAGAAAAAGAAGAAGAAAAGAAAAAGCAGGCTGAGTAAAAAATACAAAATCACGGGCTGGCCCGGTGGCGCACTGCTACAGTGCGCCGCTTGGGAAGCGCGGCGGCGCTCCCGCCGAGGGTTCGGATCCCACATGCAGACCGGTTGCTCACTGGCTGAGCGAGGTGCGGGAGCAACACCGAGGGTTGCGATCCTGTTGCTGGTCCCGGTCCGGTACGGGCGCGACACTGAGGGTTGCGATCCGTTGCCGGTCACGAAAAAAGACAAAAGGAAAAAAAAAAAAAATCACATGGGTATAAATGGCTCTAGGAATATCTGTAATTACAGTCTGCATAGATGAATGAGTTGGTTGGTTAAGTCAGAAAGTATCAGGTTGGATAAAAATACAAATCAAAAATGTGTGCTGTTTTCAGGAGACTCACCCGAAGCATGAGGAGGACACAGGAAGGTTGAAAGTCAGGATGGAAAAAGATACGTGAAGGAGAAGAAAGCTTCAGTAGCTTTTAATATTGGGCAAAATAAACTTTAGCTTAAGTCATCATTAGTGTGAAGAGGTTTTACTACCAAATAATGAATTCACCAGGAAGAGGTCACAATTCTAAAATATAACAACAAACATATAAGCAACAAAAATATAAAAAACGAAGACAGAGAACTAGAAGAAGAAGTTGACAAATTCATTATCTTAGTGGGGCATTTTAATATACTTCTGTAGAGGATTCTTAAAGCAAATGTACTTCACAGGGCCCGGTTTTCCAAAGCCTTGCAGTTTCAAATATTGACCTTGTGGAGGACAGGAAATTTTCTTCAGGCTATAAAGTCTCTGGTGTAAGATAAAGATTTGTGGCACGGCAAGGTTGCTGGCTCTAGGACAGACTAGTTACTGGTTGATAGGTGTAGATACTGGGAAGCTGCTGGAGGGAGAAGGGATGTTTGCTAAGATCTAGCTTTTGTTGGTAGATCACTTAATTGCCTTAATGGAATGTCATCTGACTGGTTTCACTGAAAGTTACCAGCCTATACTGTTAAACTATAACCCCATCTATGTTCTCTTCCTGTAACTTCCTGGTCTGGAAAATAAATGCACAAAGAAAACCCCAATTCGGGGTTAATTACTCAAGGAAGGGATGCCTCTCGCTTGAGCGTTCCCAAGGGAAGTTAATCACTTCGGGGCTTCTCACTGCTCAGAAGAGATGGGCTTTGAGTAATCCTTTACAGCTCCATCACCCAGGGGAACTGGGGTGACAAATCCGTGGGGGGCAAAGCAACATATTTCTAAATTTTTTTTTTTTTTGTCTTTTTGTCTTTTTTCCGTGTCCAGCAACGGATCACAACCCTCAGTGTTGCCCCCGTACCGGACTGGGGACCGGCGACGGGATCGCAAGCCTCGGTGTTGCTCCCGCGCCTCGCTCAGCCAGTGAGCGGGAGCCGGTCTGTACGTGGGATCCAAACCCTCGGACGGGAGCGCTGCCGTGCTTCCCAAGCGGCGCACTATCCAGTGCGCCACCGGGCCGGCCCCTAAATTTTTTTATTGTTGTAAAATATACATGACATAAAATCTGCCATTTTAACCATTTTAAGTGTACAGTTTAGTGGCATTAAGTACATTCACATTGCTGTACAGCCATCACCACCATCCACCTCTAGAGCTTTTTGTCACTCCAAACAGAAACTCTGTCCCCATTAAACACTGACTCCCCCAGCCCTGACACCCACCCCTCTACTGTCTCTCTCTGTGAGTTTGCCTTCTCTAGCAACCTCACGTAAGTGGAATCATAAAATGTTTGTCCTCTTTGACCGGCTTATCTCATTCCCCATAATGTCGTTCATCTTGTAGCATGTATCAAAATTCTTTCCTTTTTAAGGGTGAATAATATGCCATTGTATGCACGTATCACATATTATTTGTTCATTTATCCATCAATGGATACTTGCGTTGCTTCCACCTTTGGCTATTGTGCTAATGCTGCCACAAACATGAGTATACAAACACCTGTTCAAATTCCTGCTTTCACTTCTTTTGGGTATACCCAGAAGTGGAATTTATGGCGTGTGTGTTAATTCTATGTTTAATTTTTTGAGAAATAGCCATACTATTTTCCATAGCAGCTTCACTGTTCCATCCCCACCAACATGCACAAGGGTTCCAATTTCTTTACATCCTCACCAACACTTTTTATTTTATGTTTTTTTTCTTATAATAGCCGTTGTCTAAATCTGTGTGGCCTGCTATAACAAAAATACCATAGTCTGTGTAATTTGTAAACAATAGAGCTTATTGTTCACAGTTCTGGAGGCTGGGAAGTCCAAGATCAAGTTGCCATCAGATTCCGTGTCTGGTGGGGGCTTGCTCTGCTGCATAGAGGATCCCCTCTTGCTGTGTCCTCACAAGGCAGAAGGGGCAGACAAGCTCCCTTGGGCCTCTTTTATAAGAATACTAATCCCATTTATAGGACAGAGCCCTCATGACCTAATTACCTCCCTAAAGGCCCAATCTCTTATTACCATCACATTGGGGATTAGGTCTCAACGTACTAATTTTGGAGGGACACAAACATCCAAACCATAGCAGCCATCCTAATGGGTGTGAAGTGTCAATATACCTCTTTAATTGCTAGATCAAAGAGTAAAAAAGAAATTGGTAAGGAAAGACAAGATTTGAACTACACAACTAATGAACTTGATTAAATGAACATATATAGAATCCTTCACCTCCCATATAAAGAACACTTATAATTTAAAAAAAGATGCCCAGCTGCCAAAAAACAAACAAATAAACAAAACGAACAATAAAAACAAGTAAAAAGATACTGTTAGGGTTGGCAGTTTAGCCCAGTTGGTTAGAGCATGCTGCTGATAACACCAAGGTCTAGGGTTTGATTTCTGTATCTGCTAGCAGAAAAAAATAAAAAAAGAAAAGAAAAGAAAAGAAAACATAGAGCTGAATGATCCACTGATCTAAATACATATGACATTTAAAAAGATATCATTTATAATAGCAAAACAAAATTTACTGAAAAAATAAATTTATTGACACACATGTAAGACCTTTATGCAGAAAGTTATAATTCCGTACTGAAAGGTTTATAAGAAGACCTAAATAAATAGAGGGAATCATAAATGGGGGAACTGGATCTTGTGAAATGTCATCTCTCTCGAAATTGTGTGTAGATTCAGTACAATTCCAATCAAAATCCAAACACGGTTTTTTTGCAAGAGTTGCCAAGCTAATTCTAAAATACGTGAAAGGGAAAAGGACTAAGAATAGGTTAAATACCCTCAAGAAGATAAACAAGATGAGGGAACTTACTGTGACAGAGAGCAAGACCTGTTATAAACCTAAAGTAGTGATGACAGTGTGATAGTGGCACAGAGGGAGACACAGAGACAAATGGAACAAAATAAGCAGACCATGCATGTGCAGAAACTTGACATATGTCACAGGTTGAACTGCAATTCACTGGGAGAAAGGATGGAGTTTTAAATAAGTGATGCTGAAACAACTGGTTATTCCCACAAGGGAAAAAAATGAAATGGGATCTCTAGTTCTTACTGTACATAAAACTCAGTTCTGGTGGCATGAGTTCTCAAAATGAAAAAGTAAAGCTTTAAAACATTTATGAGGGAATATGGGGGAATATTTTTATTGCCTTGACATAAGGAAGAATTTCTTACACAAAACACAAAAAGCACGGGCCGGCCCGGTGGCGCACTGGATAAGTGCACCGCTTGGGAAGCGCGGTGGCGCTCCCGCCCGAGGGTTCGGATCCCACATACAGACCGGTTCCCGCTCACTGGCTGAGCGAGGTGCGGGAGCAACACCGAGGGTTGTAATCCCGTTGCCGGTCCCCGGTCCGGTACGGGGGCAACACTGAGGGTTGCGATCCGTTGCCGGACACGGAAAAAGACAAAAGACAAAAGACAAAAAAAAAAAAAAAAAAACACAAAAAGCACAAGTCATAAAAGGAAACATTGAAAAAAATGATTATAATAAAAGCAGTATTTCTATCCATCCCAAAGGAAGCCATAATAATACAAAATGACAAGCCCTTAACTGAAAGAAGATATATGCAGAACATATACCCAACAAAGCATTAATATCCAGAAGATATAAAGAATCCCTGAAAATCAACCAGAAAAAGACAATCCAATAGAAAATAGGCAATGTACATGGAAAGGCATGTCCATCAAAGAGAAAGTGTGACTAGCCAAACACACACAAAAAGCAGCTGAGTCTCATTAGTACTCAGAGAAATTCACAGCTAAGTTGCTCTGAGATGACATTGTACTTTCCCCAGAGCGGCCAAAATTTAACGGTGAACCCATACTATATGTTGGCAAAGATGTGGAGGGACTAGATTTCTTATAGACTATTGATTGGTGTCTTAGTCAGCTCTGGATTCCTATAGCAAATAACATAGACTTGGTGGATTAAATAACATGAATTTATTTCTCACAGTTCTGGAGACTAGAAGTCCAAGATCAGGGTAGTAGCATAGTAGGGTTCTGGCAAGGACTTTCTTACCGCTTTGTAGACCACCTGCACACTCCTTCACATTGTGGGGAAAGATCATCTCTCTTATGTCTCTTCTTATAAGGGCACTAATCCCACTGGCAGAGCTCCACCCTCATGACCTTATTACCTCCCAAAGATCCCACCTCAAATACCATAATCGAGTATTAGGGCTTCAACATATGAATTAGGGATGGATCATGAACATTAAATCCAGAGAAGTTGAGCAATACATTGGCATAAACATTTCAGAAAACTATTTTGTAGTATCTTGTAGAGGTGAAGATGTTCATGCCTCATGACCTAATTCCATTCCCACAGTATATACCCTAGAATAGTGGTTCTCAACCAGGAGAGACTTTGCTTTCCAGGGGTACATTTGTCACTGTCTGTAGACATTTCTGGTTGTCATATCTTGGAGGAAGGATGCTACTGACATCTATGGGGTAGAGGCCAGGAATGCAGCTATGCATTGTACAATGCATAGTACAGCCTCCCTCTGCAAAGAATTATCCTTTCCAAATATTAATAGTACTGCTATTGAGTAACCCTGCTCTAGATATATCTCTTTTTTTTGGCAGCTGGTAGATATGGGATCCGAACCCTTGACCTTGGTGTTATCAAAACTGTGTTTGTGGCGGCGCTCCCGCCAAGGGTTCGGATCCCACATACAGACCGGTTCCCACTCACTGGCTGAGTGAGGCGCGGGGGCAACACCGAGGGTTGCAATCCCGTTTCCGGTCCCCGGTCCAGTACGGGGGCAACACTGAGGGTTGCGATCCGTTGCCGGACACGGAAAAAGACAAAAAGACAAAAAGACAAAAGAAAAAAAAA
>NW_007755097.1:3044-7678 GCF_000696425.1 Galeopterus variegatus | reverse complement strand
AAAAAAAAAAAAAAAAAAAAAAAAAAAAAAAAAATACCTGTGACGGGAACTCTCATACATTGTTGGTGGGATTGCAAAATGATACAGCTACTCCGGAAAACAGTTTGGTAGTTTCCCATGATGTTACGCTTACCACACCATCCCTAATAATTCCAATCCTAGGTATTTACTCTAGAGAAATGAAAACTTATGTTCACCCAAAAACCTGAACATGAAAATTTATAGCAACTCTATTCATAATCACTAACAACTGAAAACAACCAGATGTCCTGCAACAATTGAATGAAGAAACTGCTGTAATCTGTACAGTGGAATACTATGCAGTGATAAGCAGAATAACTAGAGTTAATAACAATGTATTGTATACTTGAAAATTGCTAACAGAGTAGATTTTAAATGTCCTCAACACTAAAAAATAAGTACGTGAGGTAATGGGTATGTAACATGTTTGATTTAGTTGTTCCACAATGTATAAATATATCAAAATGTCATGGTGTATAACATCAATATATCCAATTTTTGTCAATTAAGAATTAATTTTAAAAAGGATTGAACTATGGATACATGCAGCCACTTGGAAACATCTCAAAAGAATAATGCTGAATGAAAAAAAGTCAGTTTCAAAAGGTTACATACTGTATACGTGCACTTATATGACATTCTCAAAAAGGCAAATCTGCGGTGACTGAGAACAGATCAGTGACTACGAGGGGTTGAGACTGGGGGAGAATGTGACCACAGAAGGATTACACAGGTGAGGTTTTTGATGCGACAGAGGTGTTTGTGGTCCTACAGTCGTGGTGGTTACAGAAATCTATACGTGTGTTAAAATTCATAGAACCGTACATGGTAAAGCTAATTTTACTGTATGTTCATTTAAAAAATGTACTAAAACAATAAAAATTAAACACCATGATGAATGCTAAGAATAAGACAGAATTATCTGAATCTATGGGGGAAAGACTTGTTTCAGAGCAGGAGCTGTTTCAGGCAGAGAAGTTGAGGCTATTCTCTGAAAAACAAGAAGGCAAATTGACTCAAAAACTTGAAAATCTCTTTCCAAAGTATTTGCCATGTCCTTAAAAAACAAAAATGGAATCAACATCTGTGTCAAAGTCCTACTGGCATATTGATAATAGTTTTTGTATTTGTATTTATTTGAATATTGTTTGCTAAAGCTCATGTATCTTTGCAAGCTGTTGAAGAAACTATACTGCGTAAAAGGGAAAAAAATGGCTTTGCTGCACAAAGTTGTCGGCTTCTCTACTGACATTCAGCACAATCCACAACTTTGCTGAAACATTAACAGTGCTACATTATTCATCATAATAAGATTATTAGTTGTTGGGAAACAAATTACAGAGCTTTACAACCTGCCATACTTCCTGATGGCCCACAAGGCAATTCTTCATGAATGGAAATTGCTACCCAGGAGGAGAAACTTTTGTTTGCCTTGGGAAATTTCCAACAGTAGAAGGGGTCCACTCCAGGAACAAAAAAGTGCAAAATGATAGAAGAAAAAAAGTTTTAAAATTATTTAAAAAGAAACCTAAGGGTGCTCATAGCCCAGCAATACATTGGGTGGAGAAACAGAATGGTGAGCTGGGAGAAATGGGAAAACTATAATGGTTTCGTTTAATGTGATGTCATGGCTCCGTATGTTGCCATGGATTTACTGGAAAAACACCTTTAGGAATGTAGGGAATGCTGAACACAGTGTTGGAGATTTATGTAGATGTCTAAAATGATGTGGTCTGTTCTAGTCCCTGTGCCTCGAACGCCAGCAACTAGCAAATGCCTTCTCATCTGTTAAGCCTCAGATCCTCCTGGAATACTTTCCTGACCACTCTCTTCCCCTGCAGGTGGAACTGACTTCTCTCTTCACGACCTCCAGGAACCATGTACAGATGCTATTTTCCCACCCACCACTCTCATTCTTTACTGTCCTTATCCTATCGCATGAAGTACTGAGCTCCAAGTCCAGGGTCTGTTACATGACTGGGGAACAGGTAGCAATAATTGCTTGGTGGATTATGGTTTCCAATAGCAACAGCTTAACCTGGAGAAACAGGTGTGGTGTAATTAGCATAGCTGTCTGCACAGCTCCAGCACCTGTGACCCACATCGGTCCTGTCCATCAGAGCCCAGAGGGTTCCTAAATGATGGGGCTGGGAACTCGCGGAAAAGGAGAGGGATGTACAGAAAAATAACACTGCCTGGGCTCACAACAGGGACTTCAGTTTACAAGGACTGTCCCAGGAAGGAGACCAGGACAAAGCATAAGTGTGAGACTTCTAACAAGAGTACCGCAGACATTGACACATAACTCCAGACGCTGCATTCCATCAACAGCTCTTCTTCAGTCCTCTGCTTCTCTCTGAGTTTGTAGAGCAGTACATGTCTGGGAAACACTCTTTCCCTGGCTATGTCCTTGTCCCTTAGGTGTTCTGACCTTTCCCACAAATGCTCATGAGGACACAGCTAAAATGCAATCTATGTTGTATTGTTTCCCACCCCTTTTCTTTGCTTCCAGTCTCAGGGAAAGTCAATAAAAACCATCATTCTGCCTACCTGGACGATTCAAGGGCAGTTCCGCCTGAGCAAGCGTCCTGCCGAATGTGTATTAAGCTAAGCCGCCTCTGCTGCAATAGTCCTTGCTAGTGGCCTGTGATGCTGAGCGCACAAATACCAGGCCCTGGAAAGCCGCCAGTGCATGGGCTGGAGCCGAGTTTCCCCACTCAGTGTCTTGAAGGAGGAAAACCTTGCGGGAGGACGGAAGGTTCGAGCGATGTGTGCAAGCCCTGAGTCAGGCAGGCGGGTGCTATCTTTGTCTTCCCTCCCAGGGATCATGCTGCCAGTCTGGTTAATGCCCAAAGGTTCTGGACGTTTCTCATTGCTCCAGCCAAGCTCCCTCGTCCCAGTTTCTTCCTGTGAAGCAGCGCTTTCTCTGTGTTACATCAGGGACTATACTTGTCATCAGTACTTGTTTTCCAGGGGGAAATAGCCCTTTTCAGGTACTTGCTCTTAAAAGTGACAACAAATGTGGCATGTCTACATGCCTGCCAGGTTACATTTTGGGCATAAAATGAGGTGTGGTTTGAAGTCAACACAATGTTAAAAAAATTTCTCAGGAGAGAAAATTGGAATCTTTTTCCATCTAGGGGAAGGAGGTCTGGTTTTCTGAGTTAAGTAAAATCATTCCATCCCATTTCCATGCTCCCTTTCTCTCATAGTTTAGGAATAAAACAATTAATGTGACAGGGTGCTGGAAATTCAAAACATTTGGAAGTTTACAGTAGTATCTGATGTAATATTATATGGGTAGGTCTTATACTTCCTGAAAACTGTTTTTCTCAACCTCACTAAAGAAAGTAGTCCAGGGGTGATATGCATCTTTGGGGCATTACTCCCAGTTTAACCTGATTTCTAGAATGGTTTTATAACTTCAGATCAAGTAGCACCTCCTATCAGGAGCAACCCTTGATTTCTTCACCATAGTCACATTTTTCTATGGTATCCTTTAGCCCTTTGTGTGTGTCACATTCATTTTCACACTTATTCATTAACAATGCTGATGATGATAATTATAATTTTATTAGTTAACTTCTTTTGAGCACTTTTTAAATGTTTCTTCTACCATTTTTTTTCTTGAAACATAGTTGATTATACATATTCATGGGGTACAAAGTTGACTATCTGTATTTGTGGATGATATGTGATGATCCAATCAGTATTATTACAATGTTCATCCTTACAAAATGTAATTATTCTTTGTGTCCATTACCCAATTTCTCCCTAAACCCCCTTCCCCTCCCCCTTTCCTACCTCTAGTAACCATAGTTCTGTTCTCTCCTGGAAGTTCACTGTACTGTTGTGGTTTGTCCTTCCTTCCTTCCTTCTTTCCTTCCTTTCTTCCTTTCCTCTAAGCACTTATTAACTGCCAGATTCTGTGTTAAGAACCTTACATTGATAATCCTACTTAATCATCACAATGATCCTATGAAAGGGATGGTACCCATTATTCAGATCAGGAGACTGAGGTTCAGAGAGGCTAAGTAACTTGCCTCAGATGAGAAGTGAGAACCAGCCCAGGATGTCTGACCCCACAGCTCTCACTCTTCATGGTCGGTGATCCTGGGTCATGAATGTGTCTTTTATCACACATTATTCATAAATGAGGGAGTCCAAATGCGTAAACTTTCCAGATAAACAAAACTTAATGTCTGCAAGTGCTTGATATTTTTATTTTAACCATGCTGTGTAGATATAATAATTTGAAATTGAATGCTAAATTTGGCTGCATTTTTAAAGAGAGCATAATGAGCATAATTCAACATTTAATTGATGACTGAAAATCTATTAAGAGCAAACATAATTGTAACCGTGCAGTCATATAGCTATGTATCTCTTTTTGATTTATTTTGTCTCCTTCCTTGAGGCCAGGCTGTCAATCTTGGGGGTCCTGTTGGGTCTATTGTTCAACACTGTCACATGTCACACACTCCTATCCATTTTTGCTGCCCATTTCTTGTTCTTGTTAAAAAAAAAAAATTTGTTAAAAATCACGTTAGGAAAGAAGAAACATGACCCCAGATGAAGGCCTGATAAAGCACAGAGAAAAGGCTTTCTAAAAG
>NW_007755097.1:0-1541 GCF_000696425.1 Galeopterus variegatus | reverse complement strand
TACCTTGAGCAAATACAGACTCTAAATCAGGCACATTCTCTTTAGCTTATCGGAGAAACAAGTGAGGGGAAAAAAACCCCATAAAACCACCAAACTTCCTTTCTCAGCTTCCACATTACATCCACTCACAATCAATCTGTACAGGATTGAGACATTCACATATAGAATTACAGCAAGAGGCACACTGCGAAGTGCCTAATAAATTACACCTCACAGAAGTTAACACCCTCTCCTTCCCCTCCCCCACCTGCAATCAGCCTGCCAACTTACAACTGCTCACCTAGGCAGCTCAATATGGAAGATGGTAAAATCAGCAAACATATCTTTTTCTTCTCTGGTGTTTTATATCTCGCCTACTATTTGGGCTCTATTGAAACAGAAATGTCACACTGCTATCTTTAGAACACTCATAGAGTTTGAGCTAAGAACACTGTGGCTGATGCCCTAGACGAAAAAGTGAGGGGATGCAGATTTCATCTCTGGAACAGCCAAAGTAGACACAGTTTCAAAACAGCTATTAATTGATGATAAGGAAAAAGGCATAAGGGCTCAACATATTCCTTCCAACCACCGTCGAAACCAAAGTTAAATAACCCAGCTATTTCTGAAGCAATTAGCAGTAGATATTATTTCCCAGCACTCACGAATGGAATCATTTTGAAAACCAGTGCTCTTGACACATTTCACTATAAAATCAATTACGTTTAAAGGCAAGAAGCTCATTCTCCACCCTGGGAACATATGATACACCACCTGCCTACTCCAAGAGATGCTTCATGTTTTTAAAAAACTGGGTTTATGGGATTGGTGTGCTCTCCCTTCTGGTCTTATCTGCACGTTTCTGCAGTAAGGAATTTCAAACATATCCCAGTACTTCTATGGCTATTATGTGGCCTAATTTACAAGCATTGTGAGTCTACACCATCAGGAAACTTTCATCTTTTGTTAGGAATTAGTCTTTCCAAACCTGATATGATCTTAATTACCAGAAGCACATTCTCACCCAAGTTCAATCTCTGACATCATAATAAAGTACAATAGCTCCATGTCAGATGAGACAAAACTGATTCAAGTATATACTCATACTGTATATATTTGTTTGCATAGCAGGAATCAGGCCTAAATTTATTTTCCTAGAGATGTTTCATGGATAACATTTCCATTTTCATCCAAGGCAAGCAATTTAGAAGTTTCTCCTGTTGTTGACAATCTCTATAGCAGGAAACCTGGGATGGTTATAAATGGCGATGCTTTTCAAGGGACAAAAGTGGCTGTTTTATTTCCAGAGCATACAGCATAAGGCATGGTGTTGCACTGCTTTGGAACCTTTTGCTTTTTGCAGAAATCAAAGGCAAACAAGCCCTCCCAGCTGAAGTTGGCATTGACGAAGTTGTAAGCATTATGTAACTGTCGGGTGTGCACACATCTCTCAGTAAGTGTTTGAAAGTGACCATTTTCTATCGCAGCAAAAACAGTAACGCTTTTCAGGCCATTTAAAATGTCATTTAATGAATTTCTAGTTTGGTTCAATTAATGGCATG
>NW_007755096.1:6018-7679 GCF_000696425.1 Galeopterus variegatus | reverse complement strand
ATCCAAATCTTTGTCTCAGGTTTTGCTTGTCAGGTAGGCTGCCAGCCAACCTGAACAGCTCCCTTGGTGAGCGAGCGAATTGCCCGGATTCCTCTTTCCCTCCGGTCCCTGTTGGGAGGAGATGGGGGAAGAGAGCCGTGAAGAGAGGTGAGCACAGGACCAGCCCCAACCAGCCCATTAAAGGACACTCAGACGCGGCGGGGGATCTGTCGAGGCAGTTCTGTTTATTATCACACAAGCACTTGCTTTTATAGGCAGATGGGGAGGGGAGGTTTTAACATAATCCTATCAGCTTAAAGGTCAAGAGCATGCATCCTGTCTCAATGCCTAGCTATTGCAACCATGCAGTGTTCATGAGTGTGGAAGCGCATATTTGGCCAATAAGGGCTAAGGCAAAGTTCCCGCAGACACTCCCACCCTACTTCCTCCAGGCGCCATCTTAGGCTGTCACGTTAATATGTCCTTGTGGGCCCATAATGGCGCTGCTTGTAATATCACTTAAGGTGGCGTTAGTTTTTAAGGCCCAACATTTGCTTTTGGAGGAATGTAAACTAAGATATTTGTGTTGTATACTAAAATATTTTCTAGGCACAGAAAAGTATCTGACATGTCTCAGATTTCACAAAATCTTGGCTGAATATATAAGTTAAGTTATATAATTTAATACAAAAGCTAGAGTAGTACTTAATGGCCAAATACCAGGAGCATATTAATTTATTTCAGAAATGAGACAGATATGCTCTCATTACTATTTTTCAATATTATTCTGGAATTAATAGTAAAAGCTAGTTAGGAAAAATAAGTTCTATTGATGTGCAGTCAAACTAGGCATCTATAATTAACATTAATTTAATGCATGTTATCAAATGACTAGAAGAGAGGAGATCAAAAGCTCTGAACATATAATGATGAATATGCTAATTATCCTGACTTGATCATCGCACACTGTAAAAGCAATTTTAGAAGAAATAATCTAGTTGTTCAGTTATCTAATGCTATGTAACAAAGCCCCCCAATGTATAGTCTCTCTAATTAACAAAAAAATTATTATCTCTTAGGTTCTGCAATCTACATTGTACTTTGGATCCTCATAACTAATGCTGAGTTTGGAATATCCAAGACAGCTTCTCCACTCACCAGTCCAGTGCTTCAGATGCAATGGCAGGAAGAGCTGGAGATTAGTCAGGTTTTTCTCTATCCTCTGTCAGTGGGTGACTTCTCCATGTGGTTGCTAGACTGGCTTAACTCACAGCATGATAGTCTCAAGGGTTTTAAAATTTCTTAAATGGCGGTTGATTTCCAAACTAGAGAAAGCGAATGCTTCTTGAGGTGAGGAAGAGCATGGATATAAAGGGAAAAAGAAAAAGACAGTTATGGCAGGTATCTTTCTAGACAATCGGTGACAACTGTTATTGAAAATAGACATTTCACCACTGCTTTTTAAGAAAAACATTGAGAAAGTGGAAAATTGAAAAGGCAAACTTGAAAAGAAAAAAGAAACTTTTGTATGGTAGTTAGATAAACAATTTATACATAGACCATGCATGTGCTTAATAAAAATAAAATTAGATGGAAACATTATTGAATTAGATGTTTGGGTTAAACATGGTAGATTAAGCATAACTCTTTCATGCCATTTCTCTTGCAATGGAAATGACAGA
>NW_007755096.1:0-649 GCF_000696425.1 Galeopterus variegatus | reverse complement strand
TATACTGAGTAATTCATACAGCTAACACTATTTGTTTATTGATTTATACTCTATTTTCACCGTCTGACAGTGACGTTCTGACGGTTGACCTGTATCTACTGTGTCAACTGAGCTACGTTACCCTCTGGACATGGCTATGCTCTACCAGTAGGAGATAGGAGAGGAGAAAGCACAGGATACATGGCACTTTGGTTCCTTTCTTCACTTGGCCAACATTTGCTAGTGTGTCTTTCCTTTGTCTTACACCACAGTGACTATTTTGTATCCCTACTTAGCTTCAGCTCCATCAGAATGTGAACAACTTCATTCTATCTTTGTCCATCAGGCCCAAGATGATAAAAACGTCCTTCTCATTATTCTTAAGCCTATGTTTTCTTAACTTTCCCATACTTGGTATAGAACGCTTTCATTAATGTTTTCAGTCACCTCCTTTTTCAATGTGCCATCTGTGTTCTTGCTGGAATGCTGAGATTTTAAACATCCACTTTTGGAAACATTTAAGTTGGAGATATATAGTAATATTGTGGCATCTAACATTATCTTAGGTCAACTACAAAATGAATATTCTTAAAGTAAATAGGGCTTTGAAAATAATAATTAATGTCTTACATACATTGAATCTTTTTTAAAAAATAAAAGAACTAAATAC
>NW_007755095.1:6574-7679 GCF_000696425.1 Galeopterus variegatus | reverse complement strand
AGACGTCCAGGGGGACAGGGAAGGAGGAACATCTAAGCTGAGACCTGAAGGACAAGCAGAGATTACCCAAATGTGCAGGCCAGAGTAGTAGATCGGAGTGGTGGGGAAAGGTGTTCCTGGCAGAGGGAACAGCAGCAACAGAGGCCTGGAGGCTTAGATGTGCTCAGGAAACACAGTTCTGTGTGGCCGGAGACAACACCAAAGACCAGACTGAGGGAGCTAGTGGGCTGTGATGGGGGCATGCCCTTCAGGGCAACAGAGAGCCTTGAGAAGCTTCTAACCAGGGGCACCATGAAGAGATTTTTGGTGTAGAGGAAGGTGATTGGGGCATGGAGAGGGTGGGGCAGGGAGAACAGAGAGGGGGCTGGCGCCAGCTTCCAGGTAGATGGGGGTCACCAGTGGGCTGTAGATTTAGTAGACACCGGTGGGCTGTAGATTTAGTCGACAGACAGGCCTGGTGACTGACAGACACAAAAGTGGTGGAAGGAAGACTCCCAAGGGGCAGGCTGAAGGCAAGCAGGAGTGGTCTGGGATTAAGGGTCCAGTTTGGGCCACACTGGATGTGCAGCGAGGCTTCTTTCTCCAGGACTGAGGGTGCGCCACACCTGGGTTGGGGGACATCACCAGCTTCAGTGTCATCGTGGCCAGCATTTCCTGGAGAGGGTGGGCAGGCCAGCTAGTGAGGCCTCAGGCCCTATCCTACCACCAGCCCTCTCTCCACATAGGACGTCCTCCACACCGGAAGGGAGATGAATGGCTGGCACCTCCTCCAGGAGCAGTGAGGATGTAGGCCTCTCTATTCTTGCTTCCCTGGGCCACTTTCCCAGAGGCTCAATGTCTGAAAGCCCCTCCCCCGTACCTGGTGTCCTCAGCCAACTAATGTCCTGCTCAGAAGACACAGCAGCCACACAGAACTGAGGGGAACAAGCCACAGACTCAGAGGGGTGTGGCCCTGCAGGGAACTGGTGGACCCAGGGAGCCTCTATATGGCAGGGCCACAGGAAGGGCCGTGTGAGCAGTGTGAGGATGTGAACACCAGGGGGTGCTGCAGGATCAGACATGCACATGTGGACCGAGCCTGTGGGACAAGGTCCTAGCAGAGGCT
>NW_007755095.1:0-1290 GCF_000696425.1 Galeopterus variegatus | reverse complement strand
AACATGAGGCTTTTGACTGCTGCTTTTGTGGCAGAGAGGTTGGCTTCTCCAAAATCGTATCGACAATTATTCGCTCATACCGGCTTGAGAAGTGGGTAAGGGCCAAGGGGCCAGGTGAGGGGATGGGCCTCTGAAGCTGCTGTCTTACAATGAAGAAGCTTTTTGACTTTTGAGGGCAGAAGAGCGAGTCACTCTCGGGCACCTCCACCAGGCTGCAAGAGGTGAGCGCAAACACGGTTTGGTTGAGAATGGGATTCTGATTGGGCCGAGCTACCAGATCCGACTCAGGCATCTCGGGAAAGATCCATCTGGTGTCCAGAATGGGTGATGAGGGCATAGTAGAGCTGATCATTCCGTGTGGCTTAGGGGTTGTGGATGACAGAGCGGATCAAGAAGTAGGTGGCGGATCAGGGGACAAGGAGGCGAGCGCAGACGCTGTTGGGTTCGGAAAGAGAATTTGATTCCGCCGAGCTACCAGATCTGACTCAGGCATCTGGGAAAGATCCATCAGGCTACCAGAAAGGGTGATGTGGGATTCGTGGAGCTGATCCTTCCCTGTGGCGTACGGGACGTGGATGACAGACTGGAAGGAGACTTACGGGGCAGAGCCAGGACCACGGAGGTGATCGCGACTTGGTTGGGTTGAGAAAGAGTATAGGCTGTTGGGAAATATCCATCTGGTGGCCAGAGAGGGTGATGTGGGAATCGTAGAGCTGATCATTTCGCGCGGCGTAGGGGAAGTGGATTTCTGAATGGAAGGAGAAGTAGGGGGAGGAGCCAGGTCAACGCTTAGCAGAGAAGTGATGTATAGCCATGGCAACGAATAGCCAATGAGAACGAACTTTCAATTTACCTAGTGATTGCTGATGTCACTCAGCAACCATTGGTCCACCCGAGGCCACTGCACGCGTCCTCTTAGAATGCTTGGGCGCCACGGCTCGGTCCGAACTTGGGCGCCACGGCTGGGTCCAAATGCTCACTCGTGTTTAGACCTGCTGCTTGGTTACCGATCCCAACGGGAGGCCTTTGAGTGGTGCTGTTGTGGCAGAGAGGTTGGCTTCTCCAAAATCGTATCGAGAAATATTCGCTCATACCGGCTTGGGAAGTGGGTAAGGGACAAGGGGCCAGGGGTGGAGGACGGGCCTCTGAAGCTGCTCTTTTCTACCATGAGGACGCTTATTGACTTTTGAGGGCAGATGAGACAGTCACTCTAGGGCAGCTCCACCAGCCTGCAGGAGGCGAGGGCGGACGCAGTTTGCTTGAGAAAGAATCGGCTTTCGTCTGAGCTAG
>NW_007755094.1:1370-7681 GCF_000696425.1 Galeopterus variegatus | reverse complement strand
GGAAACAGCTCCACTGAATGAAGATAAAGAGGAGGTAGGAGAAAATAACCATGGTGCATTCCGATTCTAAATGAGAAGTCTTGCCTCGCCCTGAGTAGCATGCCATTCCCTGAGGGCCAGCCCTGCCCTAGGTGCTGCATTAGGAGCTTTTGGTGTGAAATGTCAACATCTCCTCGGAGCCCTTTGTCAGTGTTATTGTCCCCATTTCATAAAAAAGTCAACAGGCTGGAAGACATTATGTAACTTGCCTAAAAATCTTACAGTCATGAAATGACAAAACAGCACTTGAGACTCAGACTCTATTCTGTTTGGCTCCAATGCTTGAGCTCCTCCTACTGTGAAGAACAAACAGGGCTGTCACTTATTCAACAGGTAACTCTGGAGCATCTCCTATTTGTCATGCAAGGTACTAGAGAAACCATGATCAGCAGAATCTCCCATATTGTCCGCCTATAGATTAGTCGGTGAGTGAGATTAGTAGGCGAGTGAGACATTGATAGGATACTTACAAATACACTTATTTGTATTTAAGTGCCTGATTACCAAATGAGATATGTGCTTCAAAGGAAACCCAGGAGGTTCTGGAGAAGCACGTAGAGAAGTGTAGCTTTGGGTCAGAGGTCCTCCCAATGCAGAGAGTGAGAAGAAACTAGGTGAGAAGAGAAAGAGAAGGAGGGAGAATTCCATTCCAGGCAGTGGGAACTGCACATGACACTCCCAGGAGGGAGGAAGCTGAGAGTCTTGCAGTTCAGGGACTAGGGTGGCAAGAAGGCCCAGGAGACTGGAGCAGAGCACTAGGAAGGAGGTCGGAGGATCGCATCCCATAATTGGGACCTCGGATCCACCGGTTCACAGAATCCACACACTCCTTTTTGGGTAAGGTTGTGGACTGGGGAGCCAGCATATCACATAGACAAAGAGCAGGGACTTTCAAAGATGCCAGGTAGACTTGCTCTGCCACTTGCTAACAATGAGACTTGGACATGTTTTGTTACCTCCTGATCTTCAATTCCCTCACTCTAATGAGGAAGTAATAATAATGCTTACTGCCTTCATGGTGAGGAATGAAGGAAGTGAAGCAAGTGGCACCCAACCAACCCAGCCTGTTGCAAATGCCCAAGAGGTGTTAGTTGTGGTCATCATCATTACTTCCTTAAACTACCCTCAAGTTGCCTTCAAGGGACTGGCCCCTTTGCTGGCTTCCAGGAAATAGCATACAACCCCTGCGGCTGCAGTGGTTCATGTTTTGGCACGGGCACTCCCCCTTTGGCTTTATAATCAGAGAATGAATTTCTGAGCAGTTTAATCTGCCTCTGTCTGCATTAAGTGAAACACAAACTTCCCTCCAGACCACTCTGTCCTGCCTCATAATGAACACTCTAACCACAATGGTTTAGAAAATAAGAAAATAAAATCAGGTTTATTAAGAATACACAGGGCTGCCAAATCAGAGAAAGGACGAGAACACTTCAAATGTGTTCTCGTTCAGAAGGAAATCCCAGAAAACAGTGCTTCAAGAAGTGATGGGGTGGTGGGAGGGCAGCATTTTACACTAACAAAAGGTGGATGATGGGGGTGGGGGAGGGCAGCATTTTACATTAACAAAAGGTGGAGAATGGTAGTATTTTGTCACACTGATTGCAGGTGGACACGAAGATATGTGTGGGGCTCTTTTGAAAAGTTCCAAATTCCAGAATTAAGTCCAAGATAGTAAAAGGAACTTGGGAGGATCAAGTTAGAAAGCCCACAGGAGTGAGATTAATGGGTGTAATTCCATTCTTTCCCATCTAGTTGGATTTATTAATAGTATGACTAAAGCTTGCATCGATCAAGAATACAGGTGTTCCAGGACCGGTGTTTTGTGATTCGGACATATAGTATGTGATGGGAAAACACAGATTTTGAAGAGCATGGACATACCTCATTTTTCACCTCAATTTTCATTGTTCCAGGACCGGTGTTTTGTGATTCGGACATATAGTATGTGATGGGAAAACACAGATTTTTGAAGAGCGTGGACATACCTCATTTTTCACCTCAGTTTTCACCACAGCTTAGAAGAGTGACACAATAATGTCTTAACTTTTCTGAGCGTCAATACCACCTACATAAAATGTAGGTAATAATACCTACTAACAGGGTTGCTGTTGAGAGAAATGAGATGGCCATCTGGTCAAATTCTAGTATTATAGTATTGCGAACTAGTATTTTAGTATTATAGTATTAAAACATGGTGGACGTAGGTTGAGCTGTGATGTATTCTATCAGCATTGTTTAAAACAGGGCTAAGTGCAGGTTGTGGAGGTGAGACCCACAGCCTAGCACTCTCCTCAGCATGCTGTGGCCCCGACCCTCAGTGTCTTGGTCACATTTCTATCACTATGTCCCCCAGATGGACTTGGATTGTCTACATATCTATTTCCCGTGTTGAAGACTGTGATCAATTCCTGTCTCTATTACCAAGTCTATAGCATAGGGTCTGGCAGACAGCATGGGCTCAAAGCATTTTAATTGAACCGAAGTGCAGTTACCAAAGTGAAATTCCAGGGCTATGACTGGATCTCTTCTAGGCTACCAAAGACGACCTCTGACGTAGACAGAAAGTACACAGGTTTACCTGGGAGGAAAAACCTAAGTGTGGTGTTGTGGCCAATGGAAAGCCACTGACAGCAATTTATTAGTAGACGTGTGCACGTCCTGCAGATAATACTTGTCTCTTAAAACTTCTCATAAACTTACACTTTCAGACAAACTGGATTTACTCTCCTGCATGAAAAGAACTAACCCACAAAACCCCCACCAGACAACATGCCTGAAAGAGTGGTCTTCAGGATACTGGACATCAGGCAATGAAACCTAGATCGTATATTAGGTGAGGTAGGTATGTGTTTAACTGACAAACTGTTTCCCAAAGAAATTGTACCATTTCTATTTTCTTTTTCTTTTTTTTACATTTCCATCAGTGTTTTGGAGTTCTAGGTCTTCTACATCATCACCAGCACTTAGTAGGGGTCTGTAATGACATCTGGTTATGGTTTTAATTTGCATTTCCTTAATAAATTATGTTTGCCTAACCTAAGGTCACAAACTTTTTCTTTTTTCTTGCCTTTCAGAAGTTTTATAGTTTCAGTTTTACGTCAAGTCTATGATCCACTTTGAGTTAAATCATATGTATGGCATGAGGAATTGGGTCCTTTTACTATATTGCTGAATTCCATTTGATAAAATTTTGTTTACAACTTTTGATTCTATGTTCATGAGGAATATTGATTTATGGTTTTCTTGTTTTCAAGACAGAAATTTTTGTTTTAATGGAATAGTGGTCTCCCTGTTTTCTGTGTCCTATTTCTTGAGAGTAATAACAACTCTAAAATAAACCATTCATCAATTCAGGTAAAATAGGGTGTTTCATATTATTGCAATTTCTACTTTAATCTTTTTTTATTTTCCAGAATGAGTTCTGTCAGTGAGGAGCAGAAAGCCAACTCTAGTTTTAATATAAAGCTTTTCAAAAATTTGTAAATAAAGTCAATGTAAATGTGTACTTTGAAGTATGTATGTTAGTGATGGAGCTAGATGTGCTGGTGTAAAGTGGTCCATCTTTCTGGAAGACACAAAACGAAACAGGGATTCCTGACCTCCAGCACTCACATTTACAGACTAAGTGCTCTCTAATGAGTGGCTGGTGTTGATGTTCTCATGCTCTGCTCAGAGCAGCATGGATGCCACATTCCAGCTAGAGCCACAGTGTCAGCGGGAAATGGAGAGTGGAATGAGCAGCTGAACTAGAAGTCAGGCTTCCTTCTGCAGTATTACAAAGGAAAGAGCAAAAGATCTGTGAAGCCAGTGTAATGTAGATAAATCAAACCTAAAATTAGGCACTGGTAAGTGCCATCTTTTGATAGTTAACATAAAGAAGAGAGACATTTGAGTTACATTTTTCTTGCTCTGGATGCTGTCTTGGGAGGTGAGTTGGTGCCTGTCTCTGCCCTGGGAGAGGGACCTATCCAGGAGAATAGCACTCTCATCTCATGGCAGAGAGTACTTGATGCAAGGCAAAGAGCATGGGATGTGGACTCAGTGTCCTACCTGCCAGGGACATTGGGCAAGTGACTTCATCACTCTGAGTGCATCTTCTCATCTGAAAATGGGAAGCAATTCTCTATCTCACTGGATTGGGCCTGGCATATAGCTCCAAAACCAGTGCCAGTGCCTTTGCCTATAGAGTTGAGTGAACACCCCATGCACCTGCCCCACCTTGTGAGTCTGCATCCAAGCCCCCTAGCACCCACCTGCCCCTTCGCGATTCTGTGTGGGAGCAGCTCCAGGTGAGCTTATCTACCTGTTTGCCCATCATGGACCAAGAGAGACACTGGTCTGCTTACCCACCTGTCTTGCTGGTCCGCAAGCCCAGACCCGTCTCCATCGCGATTCTGTGTGGGAGCAGCTCCAGGTGAGCTTATCTACCTGTTTGCCCATCATGGACCACGAGAGACACTGGTCTGCTTACCCACCTGTCTTGCTGGTCCGCAAGCCCAGACCCGTCTCCATAGGAGGCACCTATGGAGATGCTGAGATGGAGCCCCACCAGCTCTTGACTGAATGCTGCCAGTTATTTTTATGAGTCTTCAGAAGCCAAATTCTGGCTAAAGGGGAAAAATATGTATTTTTATAGGTCTTTACCCCAGAAATAAATAAATCAACCTTCCCTCCTTGGGAATAGCATGAAAAATATCTTTGCTTTAGTGGAAACCTTGTAATAGCTATCTTGGCTTTTCGCCATCAGCAGATGTTTATAAGCTAAGGTCTCAGACAGAGATGAATTGATTATTTTTTTTCTTACTTCAAAGCCTTATAAAAGATAGTGTGCCTGAGAGTTCTCTGGGAAAAGAGGATTTGTCACTGTTTCTAAAGTTTTATTATTTAATGACAAACAGTTTAAAGCCACCAAGAGTAATTGTTTTTATGTTTCATTGACTGCCTTTGATTACCATGCTAATTATATTGTAAACAGACACTGAGATCCTCAGAAAGTAGTGACTTTATATTATTTCAAGGTAAAAGACTTGTTCAGAGATCATTAGAGCAGGACTTTATTATTCTATGCACAGAAAAGCAAAGCAAGCCTTTCAGGGAAAGCCCTGCAAACTAATTTCATTTTCATATACATTATGACTCAAATTTGCAACACTAAGAGGCAGGGGGTTCCATCTATAGAGATGCAAAGCAGACAGCAGTGTGTGTGTGTTTGTGTGTGTGTGCACGTGCATGCATGCACACATGCATTTGTGCCAGGGGCAGGTGCCAGGTCCTGAATGGCTTCTCTGGAGGCCATGTAAGCACATCTCAGCCCAACTCAGGTGCTCACGCAGAGCCAGTGCTGCCCTCACACCCACAAGAACTCCCCTGGTCTCCACAGCATTTCTAAGGTCCCATGAATGAGTCCCAGCAGGCCTCTGACTTCTTTATTGTGATATCACCCCCAGGAACCAACAAGCCAGAAGATGAAAGAACCATCCCTGACCTGCTGTTCTCACACCCAGGTTTAGAGGGCAGGGTTTGTACCCAGCCCTGACTCCTCGCTCTGGGATTCCTCAGGACTGGGTTCTTCTTGCATTCACTTCCTGTTGCCCTGACTCTCATCAACAGGGGGAAAAGCGTGGGCTTAGGCTGTGCTCAAAGGCATGCCTTGCCCCGCATTCCTTCTGCTGTCCCCCAGAGACCAAGGTCGTGCCCAAGGAGAAGCGCACCCTAGTCCACGACTAGACACTCTTGATGCTATGGGGTTTAGCCCTTCTCTGTTTATATGGCAACCAAACGTCATCAGACTTGGACTTCAGGTCTATCCAGCAGGTTTCTCTGCAGAGCTCAGTCCCTTTGCCTTTCTATCAAACCGTGGTGGAGAGGAAAGGGCTGGGCCCCAGAGTCTGCAGCAGAGATGGCTGAGATGCCAAGGACTGGCTCCCCTTCCATGGTGAGCGATGGGGGCTAGACAAGCACTGCCCCCTCCAGCTCTCTTTGCATTTGGGCGCGATCATGTCACTGGTTCTTGCTAATGGGATGCCAGTGGAAACAATGTGCATGTCTTGTGGGGTGAGGCTGTTTAGTACTGGATGAGAGGGATCGTCCATCCCACCTCTCTTTCCCCATCTGGCAGGTGGATGACGCTGAGAGAACCTAGAAGTCACAGAATGGCAAGGCCACAGGGGGACGCAGCCTGAGGGAGGGCTGTCCACCCAGGAGCATCCACCTTGGACTTTGCATGAGTGAGAAAGAAACTATACTCAGTCACTGAGATTTGCTAGCTGCTT
>NW_007755094.1:0-271 GCF_000696425.1 Galeopterus variegatus | reverse complement strand
AATCCACAGGAGCATCAGCCAGGAAGCCACGGGAGGAGCCAGTTCTTTCTTCCCAGAGTGCCGGGGCCCATGGTGTGAGTGTCAGGCCGGTGTCTCCACACCACAGCCCTGCCTCTCGTCCCTGCTGCCTTCGTGCCACCTTATAATTTCATTCACTGGAGATCACCTTTCCCCACATGGCCAAAGCTATAAAAGCAGAGCTGCCAGCAGCACGCATGGTTTACATCTTACAAATTGAATTTCAGGGGAGGATTAATCTGCCTTCACGTGC
>NW_007755093.1:6073-7682 GCF_000696425.1 Galeopterus variegatus | reverse complement strand
AGTCTTCTCCCAGCAATACGAATTTCTCCTCTCTTAGAACTTAAATACCGCTCAGAGTTACTAGACTGATATTGTGAGTTCAGGGATGTCCTCAATTTCTCAGTCACTATGATTGTAACTGTCAAATAACAACATGAGTTGACTGTGGGCAGGTCCCCAAAAGTCAAAAAATGAAGGACAGCATAATACAAACAATATTTAGCTTTAGTGAGGATCTCTTTGTATATTTTGTAATATGTTTAGTATATTTTATTAAAAATATTGACAATATTAAAGAAAGAGAGTCATAAAATTAAAGAAAGAGAGTGTAAAAGCACTTTATAAACAAAAAGCACTATTTCCTTGTGAAGAGGTCCTCTTTTGCCTTTGATATGATAACTAACTAAGCTTTAATTTCAGCAATACGTTAGTTATAGAATTACCATCTTGGAGATTTGTCTGATTTAATATTAGTGAACAAAAAGGAATCTTGCCATTTATGAATTGGCATGTTTCTTATGAATTTGGGGTCAAGGAAGTTCTACATATGTGTACTAAGTATAGGGCAGATTAGGACTGCCACATAAATTACTGAGGTCATGATTGTTAGTATATTTAGAAAATCTGTGGAGGCAGCATTGTTAGATATGTCCCCAACTTCTCTCCTTTCTGCTTAGTATTGAATCTGTGGAGACTTTCGTATTTAAAGTATGCAAATATAAAAGGAGAAAGATCATACTGGAACCTGCTAACCTTTCACTGATTCTTTTTTTTTTTTTTGATGCTCCAATAAAAGGAGAAAGATCATACTGGAACCTGCTAACCTTTCACTGATTCTTTTTTTTTTTTTTTTTGATGCTCAGATCAGGATAATTAGCATATTCAACATTATACAATGTAATCATTTCTTGTGACCCTTTACCAATTTCTTGCTAAGCCTCTTTCCAGCCACTCTCACTTTCCCACCTGTGGTAACCTCAGTTCTGTTCACTCTTTTAGAAAGTTCAATGCATTATTGTGATCATTGTATCTTTCTTTCTTTCTTTTTATTTATTAGTTATTTTTTTTTTTAGCTCACACTTATGAGGGAGGTCATGTATTTCTCTTTCTGTACCTGGCTTATTTCAGGTAACATAATTTTCTGTAAGTTCATCCATGTTTCTGTGAATGGCATTGTTTCATTCTTTTTTACGGCAGAGTAGGATTCCATTGTGTATATATACCACATTTTCCTTATCCAATTGTACATTGATGGACATTTAGGTTGGTTCCAACTCTTGGGTATTGTAAATAGAGCTTCAGTAAACATGGCAGTACAGGTA
Source organism: Galeopterus variegatus (assembly GCF_000696425.1). Lineage (NCBI taxonomy): Eukaryota > Metazoa > Chordata > Mammalia > Dermoptera > Cynocephalidae > Galeopterus > Galeopterus variegatus. Next base: position 6,381 of record NW_007755093.1, on the reverse strand, counting down.
CTGCTTTGACTTGATGATTTCGGTTCCTTTAGGTATATATCCAGCAGTGGGATTGCTGGATTATGTTATATGGCAGTTCTATCTATTCTACATCAATTCATGATAAAGACTGTCAGCAAATTAGCTATAGAAGGAAAGTATTTCCACACAATAAAAGCTGTATATAACAAACTCACTTCCAATATTATTCTGAACAAGAACAATACAAAGATGCCCACTCTCATCACTCCTATTTAACATAGTATTTGAAGTACTAGCCAGAGCAATCAGGCAAGAGAAAGAAATAAAGGGCATCCAGACTGGAAAAG
>NW_007755093.1:0-1139 GCF_000696425.1 Galeopterus variegatus | reverse complement strand
GTTTTATAAATATTTGGTTTGAGAGAAAGTCTTGTGCAACAAGGAAGCTGAATCTATAGAATTAGTACCAAAGTCCTCTAACTCATAATTAATGAGTAAAAAAAAAATATCTTTGCACGGTCAGGAAAATATACATGCAATGTGATTAGTGAAAAGAAATTTGGCATATTGGCAACTGTTTTGCAATATACTATAATGTTTTTCTAGTACCCATTTTCTGAAGCCTCAAACCCTGGATTTTTTCTTTATTATCATTTATTTCTCCCCATCCCTCATATTTAATTCATCAATAAATTGTGATTCTTCTACCTCTAAGTTGTGTCTTAAATTGGCTCACTTCCCACCATCTTCACTGTCATTGTACTAGTCCAAATCTGTAATATCTTTAAACTGAGCTGGTATCTCTGTTCCCACTCTTGCTGCCTTACAAGCCATTCTTTGTGAGCAGCAACTAAAATTATCTTTTAAAACTGAAATCAGATTATAGTTCTCTGTGAAACAATCAAAAATAAATTAAAAAAGGAAAAAGAAAGCCTCTGTAATGACTTACTAATGTGTTTAGGATCAAAACCAAACTCTCTCCTTTGCCTATTCTACGGTTTAAATGTGTCTCCCAAAGTTTACCTGTTAGGAACTTAATCCTCAGCACAACGGTACTGGGAGTTGGGAACCTCAAGGAGTGATTAGGTCATGAAGGTTCTGCCTTCATGAATAAATTAATGTCTTTATCTTGGCAGTAGGCTAGTTATTGCTGGAGTGAGTTCCAGCTGGAGTAAAAGGATGTTGGGCCTCTTTTCTCTCTCTCTCATGTGCTCATTTGCCATTCCTCTTTCTGCCATGGGATGATACAGTAAGAGGACCCTTGCCAGATACTGGTGCCATGCTCTTGAACTTCTCAGCCTTCAGAACCATGAGCCAAACAGACTAAGATATCCTACCATATAAAATATGATCTGACGCTCACCTACTCCATTTTCTGCAGGTCATCTCTTTTCCCCTGGTTTCCAACTTTCTTTTACACAAACATGCCATGCTCTTTGTGACCTTGTGATCTTTGCATTTGTTATATCCTTTTCACTCAATGCATTTCCAACAATTTTTTAAATTGTGGCTGGTTCATTTTTATACTTTTAGTCTTA
>NW_007755092.1:7273-7683 GCF_000696425.1 Galeopterus variegatus | reverse complement strand
TGTCACACATAGATCCATTCTCCCTTAAGGTAAGTATATGTTTAAAACTAAAGACTAAATAGGTGTTTTAAATTTTTCAGAAAAAAACCATCTGAAGGCATTTGGCTTATGATCTAGTCTCATAGCCCCTTCTCCTTAAACTGAATATGAGTGTCCTTTGAATGTTAGGTTCTAAATCAGTCTTGCAAATATAGTGGCACCTAACTAATTTAGGTCTTATTTCACCTCCATTCTATCTGGCCCCCCAAGGCCTTTCATCAGGCCACACTATTTACTTGGCTTCAGATGAGTTGGTTCCTGTACCTGCTAAAACCTTATTCTGTAATTCACCTGCTTCTAGAATTTGGGTAGGCTCTCCCCACTTAATCCAAGGTGGAATTACAGCAAGTCAAGGGCAAAAGGGACTTCGG
>NW_007755092.1:5037-5419 GCF_000696425.1 Galeopterus variegatus | reverse complement strand
CAGTGGGCCCTATAGTGGAGAGTAGAAAGGGAAGAGGAAAAGATAGAGAGAAGTGAGAAGGGGAAGGAAATCCATGCAGAGGAGGCTGGGAGGGAAGGGGACCCTTTGACCTCTTGGCTGTTTGGAACTGTCAGTGTGGGTGGTTGGATGTGGTTGAATGTATGTGTGAGGTGAATGTGTATAAATCAGGACATGCCTCTATAACCAGTATTCAGATAAGCATGGCCTCTGATGTGAGCAAAGCAGGACTTGATTGTTTGACTTTCTTCAGGGAAGATAATCTTCCCCAAAACCTGAATGCAAACTGAGCAGACCTCATTTCTACTCGTTGTTAGATAATAGATTATTGTGGTTACATCAAGTCATGATTGAGTAATTACAA
>NW_007755092.1:2337-3174 GCF_000696425.1 Galeopterus variegatus | reverse complement strand
ATATACCCAAGAGAAACCCTGGCATATCCGGTAGGAGACATGTACCGAATGTTTACAGCAGCTCTGCTCCAAGCCTAGGTTGCCAGACAAAATACAGGACGTCCAATTAAAATTTAATTTCAGACAAAAAACTTTTTTTTTATTATAAGCATGTCCCAAACATTGCATGAGATATACTGAAAAAAAATGTTCATTGCTCATCTGAAATTCAAATTTAACTGGCTGTCTTTCATTTTTATTTGCTAAGTCTGGCAACCCTATCCCAAACCAAATGCCCATCAAAGGGCGAGTGGAAGGATAAATTGTGGTACATACACACACTGAAAATTACACAGGAGTCTAAATGACTGAAAAACAGTTACACAGAAAAATATGAATGAATCTTAGCAATATAAAATCTGAAAATGTAAGGCTCTAAAAGATTACATATGGCATAATTTTTTTCTAAAGTTAAAAACAACTAAAATAGAATATGTGTATATTTTCAAAGGAATGTATCTAGTTGTAATAAAACTATATAAAACTTAAGGGGAACAATAAATACAATTCAAGATAATGACAAATTTTCTTGAATGGGGAGGTGAGGGCATAAATTGATGGGGTGATGAAGTGAAGGCTATTATCAAGGTCCTAACTTTTATGTGGGGTGGTGGCTTTGCTGGTCCTTATGAGGTATGCACGGACCAATAATGAGAGAATGCCATTAACCAATACTTACGAGTAATCCAATAATCTGCACCTGATATCCCAAATAAAATAAAATAAAATTTTAAAAGAAGAAAAAAGAAAAACGTGAGGTAGGAAGATCCCCATTATGGAAACATACAGTGCTTGTCT
>NW_007755092.1:0-668 GCF_000696425.1 Galeopterus variegatus | reverse complement strand
TGGAGACTACTAGAATAGATCCAAGTTATTGCAGGAATGCAGAAGAGGGGGCAATTGGTACCAGTGGGAGTGTCAGAGATGGGGTGGCACTGGGGCTGGATGTTAAAGGTTGAGCAGAAATTGGACAAGCAGATGAGGGGGGCCTGCAAAGCAGAGAGAACAGCAGAAGAAAAGGCCTGAAGGTGAGGCCACCACGGGTAGGCTGGAGCTGGGTCAGGACAGGCCTTCTAGATCTTGCCGAGGAATTTGAATTCTGTTCTTCATGCCATGGCTCTTAAGCAGGTCTGGGTCAGGAGCAGATCAGGTCTTTGGAACAAGTTTGTTGGCCACGTGCAGAGGATGAAATGAAGGAAATGAAGAGGGTGGAGGCTGAGGTCACAGAGAACAGCCCGGAGGCAGCTGCAGGACTTCCCATGAGTCATGCTGAGCCTACAGAGGGGCTGTGGGGATGGAGAGCCAGTGAGGCTGGGACCAGGAAAGCTGTCAGTTGTGAGGTAGGTTACCCCCCTCTCTGCCAGACACATGGGTGGGCTGTGTGTGAGGGACATCATCCCGCGAGGAGGGCAGGAGAGGGAGTGGATTTGGGAAGGGCCGCAGTGACAGGAAGGGTGTTTCCACCATACACCTGCCAAAAGAAACCTGTGACTCAGTGGATGGCATGTCTGATT
>NW_007755091.1:5300-7683 GCF_000696425.1 Galeopterus variegatus | reverse complement strand
CTCGGCAGCTCTAATCCTATGGTTCGAAAGCACCTCACAGGCAACGTGCCTGCACCAGACTCAGGCTCTCCCTGAGCTCCCCCACAAACTTCTTCCGCGGATTGCCCCAGATGGTGCCAACATTTACTCTGGACACCTCCTCACCCTCCCCCCTCATATCGGATCCATTGCCAGAGGCTATTGACACACACCGCCTAAATACCCCTTCCATCCAGCTCCACACGGTTCTGCCCACCCCTGCTGTCTGCAATTGAACCACCCTCACCGTTCCTTCTCATGGAGGCTTTCTCCCTGCGTTCTTCTGCATTCAGAAGCCCAAGGTAGTTTTCCAAACAAAAAATTATATCATCTCTCTCCTTTGCTTAAAATTGTTTCATGACCCGCTATCTCTTTCCCCTGATTGTGGCTGTGGCCTCAGGAATCCTCCGGGCCCCGGATCACTGCTTCAGCCTAAACTCACTCCTTTCTGAGCCCTGCTTTCTTTGATTGGAGTTCCTCAAACATGCCATGTGCACTGTCTTCTCAGGGTCTTTGTTCCTGCCTGGAATACTCTCCTCCACCTCCCACACTCTCATCACCTCTGTGAGTTCCCACTCAAACTTCATGTCTCAGTCCAAAGGTCCCTTTCTCAGGGAAGCCTTCCCAGTCCCCACAAGCCCAGTCGGGCCCTCCTTTTCTTTGCAACACTTGTCATGGTTATAATTCTAGAGTTGGTCACCTATTTGATTAGTGTCCACTCCTAATCTTGACTGAAAACTACATGAGGACAAGGGACTGGGTCTGTTTTTGTTCCTAACTAAACCCCCAGTAGTAGTGTGGCAAATAGTAGGTGCTCAATAAACACCTTTTGAAAAACGAAGAGATGATTGGATGGGTGGGTGGATGGATAATCAATAGTCAGAGCTTAGATTCTCTTTTTCTGCTGGGGGAGAATCCTGCTTCACTTCACATTTCTACCAGTGATATATGAGGGTTCCAGTTTTTCCTCATCCTTGCCAACACTTGTTATTTTCTGTTAAAAAATATATAAATATACACAAACGCATATATGTATGTTTATATATACACATATGTACATGTATGTTTATATTAGGTGTGAAGAAATATATTTCTTCACAACTAATAGGTGTGAAGTGGTGTCTCATTGTGCCTTTGATTTGCATTTCCCTAGGGACTTAATGATGTTAAGCATCTTTTTATGTGCTTATTGGCCATCTGTATATCTTCTTTGAAGAAACGTCTATTCAGATCCTTTGCCCACTTCTTAATTGTATTGTTTGTCTTTTTATTGTTGAGTTGTAAGTGTTCTTTATATACTCTGGATACTAGACCCTTATTGGATATATGATTTGCAAATATTTTAGATGAACCTTTATCTTTGCTCCCTCCTGAAACTCCTTTAACATGACAGCTAAAGAATAAAATTAAATTTATTTTAGACAGAGTGAACAAGAAGCAAAAATATTTATAAAAATCTTTGGAAGCAGAAAGCATTTGGAGGCATGACCTCTGACTTTGCATGTAGAGACAGTCACAGCTCAAGTGCTGAGAAAGAATGAAACACCCCACCTTACAGAATTCTGGAAAAGTCCAGGGCCTTAAAACACCAAAACTGCAGAAGTTGTGGGAGAAGCAGGGGATAAAACATTAGCTTTTTCTATATACACAGTAAATGAACCCTAGGTCTCACCCACCACCCACAGGAAATGAGAGACATCTTTTCTGGAGAAAATGATTCCCTTCAGACATTTCAGATGCTGAGGCACAGGCACAGTGGAGGTGGCAGAGAGGTGTGGGGCTCACAGCCAGCAGATGAAATGAAGGTGTGCATCCTAAGCAAGGCCCTCTGTTATTTTCTCACCTTGTCCCCAAATATGGGCATCTAGGTACCTCTACTCCAGGCAGAAAACTAGAAGGTTCTTCTCTAGAGAATCTGCAGAGCTTCAAAGAAAAGTTTTGTGATCCTGGAATTGGGGGTGAGGCTAAACTTACATGTAAACTGATCACACACCCCTCATGCACACACACTGACCTTGACCAGTCCACAGGTCTTGCCCATGTTCAAAGTAGAGAAAGGCACACTGGACCCTGCCTCCCATTGTACAAATGTACATACTCATTAAGTTAATCCCCTCAGAGAGAGAACAAGATATATTTCAATCAAAAAAACAGAGATAGAATGTCATGGAAAAGGAGCAACAGAGAATATAAAAGCAGGCTTAAAAATAAAAAAGTAACTAAATAAAAAAAAAATTAAATAGCAGAATTAGAAGATAAAGCATAGGAACTCTCCCTGAGAATAGAACAAAAAGTAAAAAATATGGATGGTAGGGCAGAGAAGATAAGAAAATTCGGTAATCAATTCAGAATTCCAGAAAGGGAA
>NW_007755091.1:0-954 GCF_000696425.1 Galeopterus variegatus | reverse complement strand
CTGGAATTCATACACTGGTTTTTTGTATGTATTAGTCAGTTTGGGAATAAGAATACCAGAACTGGGTGGCCTATAAACACTAGGAATTTATTTCAGAATTTGGGGGGCTGAAAGTCTGAGATCAGGGTGCCAGCATGGCGGGGTTCTGGTGAGAGCCCTCCTCCAGGTTGCAGACTGCTGACTTGTGTGTTCACATGACGGAGAGAGGCGAGAGAGCAACATATGGAAGGCCTCTTTGATAAGGGCTCTAATCCCATTCATGAGGGCTGTTTCACCCTTATGACCTAATCACCTCCAAAAGGTCCCGCCTCCTAAATCATCACCGTGGGGGTTAGGATTTCAACATATGAAATTTGAGGAGACATAATAAACATTGTCTATGACACTACATGTTTATGCAAGGTGGCCCTGAAGCCAATTTTGTACAGCTCCATAAATAAGACAAATAGAAAACCCTATTCTTCCCCTTAAAAAATTATTTTTAAAAGTGTATAAAAATAAGATCTTATATACAAAAGTAGCTCTTTGTATGCCAAAAAGAAAACATGTTTGACAAGACAAACACTAGGCTTTGTTACCCTCAAATCAACTCTCAGCCTAGGGAGGAATGTGTTTCAAAAATACCTCTCTTTTCTGAGAGTCAGATGAATTATAAAAACACAGAAACACCATCTGAGATAATTTTTATTTAAAAGTACATATTAGGTTTGTTTTTGTAATTTTAAGTTATTTATGTTTACCATTGGAAAATATTGAAAAGCATAAAGGAAAAAATTATCATAAGTATTTTGGTGTATATATCCTTGCAGTCTTTTCTGACATAGAGAAAACATCTATAGTTCTCCTTTAACAAACGTTTAAAAATACGAGTGAATTATGTATAATTATTCTTTAAATCTTTTTCTGCTGAACAACATGCCATTAAATCAACTTTTACAACATAATGTTTGAATA
>NW_007755090.1:5003-7683 GCF_000696425.1 Galeopterus variegatus | reverse complement strand
GATGGATGGGTGGATGGATGGATGGGTGGATGGATGGATGGATGGATGGATGGATGGGTGGGTGGGTGGGTGGATAGATGGGAGAATGGAAGGAAGAATGAAAGGGTAGATGGATGGATGGATGGATAGGTGGATGGATCCAACAGAGGCCACGTAAGGAAAGGTGTGAAGTAAAAAACACATGAGTAAAAATGAAGACAGAAAAAAAAATCAGTAGTCCCCATGGTGAATATGGGCTGGGAAGACACTTAATTTCTGCCCATCAGTCAAATCTGGCCACAGACAGAAGGACGTTTTCTGGAATGATCCCAGCAGTATTACTGTCTAGTGATTGAAACCAAAGTAAATATCACACCATATCTGGACTGGAGGGTGGTGGGGTGGCCTCATTTTCCCCATCCTCATGTCTCACATTCTCTTCTTTCCCTCTTGTACATTGCATCTTGCGTGTTGGTCTTTTTTAGATATTGTTTTTGGTTTTCTGTTTTAGCAAATCAAGTGCTACTTCTCAGTGTTTGCTATACCCTGGTTTGAAACGTACAAAATTCTGAACAAAAACTGTAGCAATGGCTAAGTGTCCTGGAGCGCTTCCTGTGGTCACCGCGTCTGATAGCACCCTGCAAGGAGCAGCAGTCAGTCCTCAGTAGAGACAATAAAAGCCCTTCGACCTTTCCTCTTCATGATCTTAACGTTTGTGATTCCTCACTCTCTTTTTCTTCTTTGTCTCCAAATTCTTCAGCTCATAATGAAATAACCTGAAGGTCTTCTGGGCCATAGCAGATTCGGGGTCCAAATGAGGTAACATGAATAATTCCTGGCCTTACAGCCGACACCTGCATGACAGCAGGACTTCCATCCCATCCTCGTATCAAGCAGGTCTGTAGATTTTAAAATAAGATGAAGATAAGGAGGAGACTAAGGAGGAGGGAAGAGGCTCAGAGTAACTCATTGGAGCAGGTGGGAGATTTTTGCAAGTACGGCCTGTGATGGCATCTCTGGGGGCCAATGAAGAGCATACCCTTTCTCCCCTAAAGTGTGAAACAAGGAAGAAGAAAAGAGCACAAAGAATTAAGAAGTATAAGGACCTTGTAAGGATTGGTAAGGACTGAGCTTGAGACACACCCTGTTTTTGTAGGCAAGTGCACTTTCTAATTCCAAACTCCAGGGTTAGACCTCCTCCCCCACACACCAGCAGCACTGGGCCAGAGCAGGTCTGTCCATGAACAGATTCCTGTCCTGGAGAAGCAGAGGAAAATACATGACCCCTGTGGAAAGACGGAGAACTGGGTGACGATGCCCAGGTCATGCTTCCCAAGTAGACCAGTCAGATTCATTCCACCAGGAGAGGAACAGCTGAGGACAGGGAGCAGCCAGTGAGGCTGTGTTCAAGGGGCTTCCTCTCCCTGGAGGGCACATCGGCGGTGGGGAGTAAGCACACTGCACACAACAGCTTGACTCGGGACTGCAAACAATGTCACCAGGCACATCCCACTCTTCTTCCTCCATGTGGTCTCAGGAGGGCTGCCAGCAGCTCTCTGGGTCACTTTGTCCTCATTCACATCCAGGAGGAGAGTGGAAGAGCTTGTCCCCAAGAGCTCAGACAAAGCCCTGAGGCTTAATACCACTGGCAAACTCAAGAGACACTGTAGAAAACACACACACAGCACATTCATCTACCTGAGAGGACAAGGAATTTGGGTATTTATCCAGTAATTCTATTCCGTTCAGTACTGGTTATGGGTGGCTCCTAGGGGACATTAATTTCCTAGAACCTCTGGCCTGGGTGTGGCTCCAGAAGAGAGAGCCTACAGATAAAGGGACACGGGTGTGGCATTTGGAAGTCGAGCTGGCGTGCACAGAAAGGTAAGACCTGAGAGGACCCAGGCAGAGCACCTACAAGATACTCCTTGCATGTGTGGATTGGGAACTGAGAGGCATAGTAGCCACGTGACACCTCCGCCACTTGGAGACAGCTGGGAGCTTTGAAAGAACATTTCTTTTGGCTTCTACTGACCCTACCAAAGTTCTGGATTGCTCAGGATCCTGTTTCAGGTGGGGTGCAGGTGGGATTTCTCTCCACCAACTATCTTGGGTAATGATAACCTGTAATTTCCTCATTTTTAACGAAGAATAACAGTACCTACTTCATGGGATAGTTGTAAAGACTGAGGATGATGCATATAAATTGCTTAACACAGTGCCTAACACAAAGCCTGTTTTCAAATAAATGCTGTTAGGAATACTGGCCGCAGCAGCAGTGGTGATTTGATATTAATCAGCATTCAGCACTCTTTTGGCATTTTGGCTATTTTTTCCCTAAGGCAAGGGTTGTTATCTTTGGGGAGAATGAAAGAGAAGGTGGGGCATGTGTGCCCATTAATCTCTCGAATTTCTCAGCCAATCTTTTGGGTGTTTTGTGTTTTGTTTTTGTTTTTTTAAAAAGTAATTTTACATTCACAGGAAGTTATATAGTACAGAGAAGTCCCCTGTTCCCTTCACAGTTTTCCTTAGTGGTTACGACTTGCGTAATTATATAAAAATCCCACAACGAGGAAATCTGCTTTGGTACAGTGTGCAGGTTTGTCATTTTGTCACATGTGTAGATTCGTGTAACCACCACCACAATCAAGATACCGAACTACTCCATCAACAGAGATCTCTGTCGCGCTGCCTCCCTGTA
>NW_007755090.1:3261-3600 GCF_000696425.1 Galeopterus variegatus | reverse complement strand
GAGGTCCCGTGTCTATAAATTAGAGGTAAAAGGTGCCATTTCATAGGGCTGTCGCGATGATCAAATGATACGCTGGGAGCACCCAGCCAGCCCTCGGTGACACTGGACTCACAGAACTGGATGCTTCTGCCACCTTCTGTTTTGTGCAGGCATTTCACCACCTTTAGCTCTTTCCCTGCAATCTCTCTCAGTCCTCTCAGGCAAATTTGAGGCTCTGCTTGTGTGTTTACCCCCCTCACTTGGAAATATCTCTCCAGTTGCCATTATGACTGTGCTGGTGGCACGGGCACACATGGTACACGTGGTGTGCTCTCAGCCACATCAGCACCCCATTTCTGC
>NW_007755090.1:2867-3083 GCF_000696425.1 Galeopterus variegatus | reverse complement strand
TGGCACGGGCACACATGGTACACGTGGTGTGCTCTCAGCCACATCAGCACCCCATTTCTGCATGCCCACCCTGCTCTGGACCTCACCCCATGCTGCTTTTCTCTTTGCTGATTTTGCTTTGTGTCCTTCTGCTGTACCAAGTCACAGCCATGAGTACGGCTGTATGCTGAGTCTTGTGAGTCCTATGGATCATCAACCTGGGTTTGGTTGTGGGCA
>NW_007755090.1:0-967 GCF_000696425.1 Galeopterus variegatus | reverse complement strand
GCCCTAGTAGGACCCAGTCCACACGGCTGGAAAAGCAGCCAGCGTCCAAGAAGTGCTTTTTAAAATGCTCACTTTCCCCTTTTTGATGGCAAGTCCCTTTCAGGTGACTCCCACACACACCTTCCTCAGCTTCTTGCTTTGCAGGGGGCAGGTAGAATTCTTCGTTTCACTCCTCTTGCATTTGGTCCGGCCAATCTTCACGGTGACCATGTACTCGACCCCCGTGGTCAACTGCAGGGAAGTGATTGCACGGTTAGTTTTGAGTCCAGGCATCCGGTGACTGACCTTCTCCTGGAGAGGTAGGGACTGAGGGGGAAGCCCCGGAGACACAGTCCCTGTTCCCAGAGCTCACACACCACAAACACGGCTCCCTTCTCCCCACCCTGGCTGGAGGAGGCTCAGTGGCAGCCCAGGCCCTGGCCTCCCCTCATGCCGGCTCCCTGGAGTGGCTTTGCTATGGTGGCAACAGGCAGCNGTGCCAAGATCCTAGTCCCAGCAGCCACTGAAACCAGCCCAGGTGCAGGTGCTCCTCTGCTGTTATCAAGGGACAGTGCCGTCCTGCTCTGGCATCCTGCAGATGCTCTGCCAAGAGCTGTCACACCAACCTTTAGCACACTCTGTGTGTATGAAAAACTAAAACGCTGGTCATACGTTCAACCAACATTCCAGTGTAGCAAGAGTTTTCTTATTTGTTATTAGACTTGATGTTAAATAATAATAGAAATAGTCATAATAATGGCAAACATTTTTACAAGTGCTACTAGATGTCAGTACTGTGTTAACTGCTTCCCTGTTATTCTGACCCACTTTGCAAGTGAGGAGACCAAGCCAGGAGAGTCTGGACGTCACTTGACCAAGATCCTATTGTTGGGAGGGGCTGGGCATCAAACGCAGAGGGGGACCTGTAGCCCAGGCACAGGCAGCCCACCGTGCCTGCCTCCTGTACCCCTCAGTGAAGTATGAAGAA
>NW_007755089.1:5292-7684 GCF_000696425.1 Galeopterus variegatus | reverse complement strand
AAGAGGAGACTCCCCACATCTTTCTTGAGGCTAAACCCCCCATCTGTACTCCTCACCTCATGTCTAGATCTTGTTTTATCTATTTTCCTTACAAACTTTTATTTTCTACAGAATCCTTTCTTTCTGCTCAGATATATGCTTAATTTCCACCTTTTAGAAATTTCTCCACTTTACTATATTTCTTACCAACTAGCATTTAGAGAGAAAAAAAAAAGTTTTCACCTGCTTCCACTAATGTAATATTACTGAAGCAGCATTTGCAGAGATAATAAATGATTTGATGACTAAATCTAATAAACATGACCTCATTGTGACATTTGATTTTTTTTTTAAGTAATTTCTTCTGTGCTCTTGGTTTCTATGGCATTTTCTTTTGCTTCTCCTGCATGTCTGATTTATTTGCTGAGAATTTTTTGCCTGCTATTTAAATTTCTGTGTTTTTGAATTCAGATCTCTTCTAAGTCTATACCTTCTCTCTTAGGAAACCTGAATTCCCAAAACCTATGTTCTGGTAATTTTCAACTTCGTATCTCTACTTAAGACTTTTCTGCAAAGTGCCTGACCCAGAGAACACATCATCTACTAGGTATTTTCAGTAAAATATCTCACTGGAAGGTGTGTTTTCTCCAATTATCACTGAGCTTTTGTCCCTTATTTCCTGTCTTGGTTATGGGCACATAGTCCTCTAAGCAAGAAACTTGGGAATCAAATCAATATTATTTATCTTTACCTATCTTCAGGTAGTTACTAAGCTTTTCACACCTTTTGCATGTTCTACTGCAATTGCTTCATATTCAACTGGTCTTACTTCCAGTATTAACCTCCTCCATCCTTTCCTTCACATGTTGCCAAGAGGGATCTCTTTAATAAATGTAAAATATAAGTCTGATCATGCCATTTTCCTGTCAAAATTCCCCAACAGCTTCCCATCACCTGCAGGATTAAAGCTAAATTATTACTAAACATCTTTGGCAGGCATACAAGAACCTACATGCTTTGGTCTCTACATGCTTGTCCAGCCACATTTAGCTTACTAAGCAAACAGCTTAAAATTCTCCAAACACTTAAGGCTGCTTCAAGTTCTTGAACTTCTGTGCATGCTATTTCTTCTGAACAAACTGATGTTTTCTCTGCTTTTCAACCTTAGAAAACTCCTATGTATCGAAACTGAGCTAATCATCACCTACACAAAGATGTGTGATCTCTGTCCAGCTTTTCTCCCCACTGTATTCTCATTGTATCTTAAGCCTACTTCTAGTCTTGTACTTTTCATATAATATTGCAATTTTTTGTTCACTATTTTTCTCTCCTGTTACATCATGACTTTTCTTGAAGGTAGTGACTTTGACTTATCTAGTTTCTATTCCCAGCACCTAGAATAGTTTGATTCATATTTCATCTCAACAAATGTTTGTTGAAATGAATTAAATTCTAATGCATTCAAGATTTCTTTAAGAGAAGGCATGTAATATGAATCCACTCCACTTAATAAAAGAATGAGAGAAACAGAAAAGGGTTATGTAGGGGACATTATTATGCCATAAAGTTGAACAAAGGGCTGTATTTGTGGCCCAGAGTATATTTTATGTAAACTTCCAAAGAAGCTTTTATGTAAGCTTCAGATGATGGGAGAATATGAATTTATTCTGGAGGTTGTATTATTACAAAAAGATTAGGATTTCTTCTACATAATAGATCAATAATACAGGCCTCTGTTGCTTATTTTCAGTAACAAAACTATAGATGAAGATAAAACTGTGTCCTGGTAAAAATACATCAGATATGTCAGCAATTACAGGAAAAATAGATAGATTTGTAGTTTGAGCTAGACATTAAGTATAGGAAAGAAATTTGTTATAAGGGGAAGGTAATCCCTATGACATAAATACCAGTTATTGTTTTAATCAATTGACAGTAAGAGATTTTGATGGAAACTGGGACTAACCAAAGAAATCCTATAGATGTGGCTAAAGAAAAATGAATAAAATAAATTAAGTGCAGGACACCTTTATTTTATACAACAAAAGTGCTGCATTTGAGAGTAAATTCCAATAGAATTTTGGTAGGATTTTGATAGGACTGAAAGTAACCAAATCATATTCACAAAGGCAAATAGAAATTAAGGACATTTGTTTTCCTTAGAGTTGAGAAATTAATGATTTGGATATTTTAATAAATATGGAATTAAAAATGACAGCTATAATAACATTTATGTTGTACACCCAGACTCTAAAGCCCCTTCCTGTGTTTGGTTACTTCTCTGCCTGGTGAGTCTTGGTGGAGACAGAGACTGACTTCCACAGAAGTGAAAAACTCATTTTTTCAGCCTTCCTTGCAGCTAGAACACATGTTCTATTAATAAGATACAAACTTACCACATTCTAACTCTTTC
>NW_007755089.1:0-941 GCF_000696425.1 Galeopterus variegatus | reverse complement strand
CAAATACCAAAGAAAACACTGTAATAATACATGTAAATGCACACTGCAGCCTAGAAGCTTCGAAGGTGATGCTGCATTCAAGTGAGGTTTAAATGATTGTTTAATATTTAATTACTTTCTAAATTGTTCCACATGCTCCATGGGGGCCCAGTAATCAAATCTTTCTTTTATTAATTTTATGTCAAGAAAGCCAAGTCTAAAAATTGACCTAACAATAATAATAATAATAATAATCAAGATGTATAGAACTATATTTTACATTTGTATAATGTATAATGTAAATGTATATCTATAGCTTATTTCTTCTAATGCCTTCACAAAAATCATCTTCTGTGATCTCACAACAAATTTGAGAGGTTGGTTATTATTTTCATTTTGTAGGTAAGAAAAAAAAGAACACTGCAGGACATCTTCTCGTAACAAACTCATTTTTTTCAGGGGTTTAAAAAACACCCATGTGAACTTTATTTTTTCCAATACTCTTAATCTGGCGAGGTTCTTTCATACAGCAATAAATAGCATTTGCTGTCTTTGAGAAAAAGCCAGCTGGCTTTCTCTTCCTACTGAGGTAAACAGAAGGCTGCCTGCTTGCCTTGAGTCTGCTCTTGCTAATTAAAGGATTTCTGTTCTGTTTCACTTTAAGAACCTTCTGGAAGATGGTAGTTCCTTTTTTCCCTCAATCCTCTATGCAGCTCAGTGTTAGAGTTTCTCTTTCCATGGAGATGACAGTGAGAAAATACCTAAGATCTACAAAGCAAAAGGAAAAGAATATCTGAATAAGGAATTAATCCATATATGGAATGAGAATCATACATTTTTATCTCTACTCAAATTTAAACTTAAACAAAGATCCAGCAAAGTCCTTTGACTTTAGAGGCTTAATGTAAACACACTTAACTAGTTTTTTAGTTGAAAATCGTGAAGATCAAATAAAGATTTCT
>NW_007755088.1:0-7684 GCF_000696425.1 Galeopterus variegatus | reverse complement strand
CATATAAAAAATCACTGTAAATATGAATGGCCTCACACAACAGTTTAAAGAAAAAGATTGTTACATTGGATAAAATAGAAAAATTCAAGTATATTATGTGTATAAAAGAATCATTTAAATAGGAAAATACAGGTCATAAATGACAGGGTGAGAAATATATGTCATGCAAACATGGACCAAAAGAAAGCTGAAGTAGCTATATTTATTTTAAGCAAAGTAGACTTGAGAACAAGAAATATTATCAAAAATAAAGTAAAACACTACAAAATGAAAGAAACCAATTATTCAAGAAGTCACAAAAATCTCAAGGGCATATGTACCCAAACAACAAAGCTTCAAAACACATGGAAAAAAACCCAAGAAAACCACAGAAAAATTGGTATTTGTCTTTTTGATCAATTGACTGATTTAACAAAAATATATATATTTATGGTATACTACATGATGTTTTGATATAGGTATTCAGTGTGGAATATCTAAATCAAGCTAATTAACATATTCATTACCTCATACACTTTTTTTTGTAAGGTAAGAATACTTAAAATCTACCATTTAGCAATTTACAAGTACACAATATGTTGTTATTAACTATAGTCACCATGCTGTATAATATGTATTTTAAACTTAACTCCTGTGTTTCACTGAAATTTTGTACTATTTGACAAACATCTCCCCATTTCACCCCACCTTTACCTTCCCCCCCACACATCAACCAGCTCCTGGGTAACCACCCTTCTACTCTCTTTTTCTATTAGTTCAATTTTTTAGATTTTACATATAAGTGAGATCATGCAGTATTTGTCTTTCTGTGCCTGGCTTCTTTTAATTAGAATAATATACTCCACAGTCATTCATGTTGTTGCAAATGACAGAATTCCTTCCATTTTTAAGGCTGAATAGTATTCCATTTTGAATATATACCACATTTTCTTTATCTGTTCATCCACTGATGGACACCCAAAAACTTATATTAGAAATAAGAAAGACAAATCCAAAATTATAGTTAAAGAACCCAACAGACTTCTCTCCGTAATTAAGAGAACAAGTGGGCATGAAATTAATAAGGATACAGATAATTTGAAGAACACTATAAACTAAGATGCTTTAATTGACACTTACAATCGACCTCAAAGAAGTAGAATGCACTTCAAGTGAAGTACTGCATTGCTTCTTTCCTCTATTTTTTTCTTTTTTGTCATCTCTGTGCTTAATTGATCTTTTATTATGATCCCATTTGTTTCCTTCACTATTTATAATTCTTTGAAAAAATGTATTAAAAGTTACAATTGAGTTTAACAGTATTTATTTTTAAATAATCTGATGAATATGGCTTTAAGTAATACAATGTTGCTTCATGTACTCAAGTGAAGTACTATCTTTTCAAGTGCACATGGGTCTCTCACCACAGTACACAATATTCTGAGTCAATAAAATATAACACAACAGTTTTAAGAGATTAGAAATCATATGAAGTGTGCTGACAACACACTTCTTGGTTTCTAAATACCATTGTCCAGATAAAGGAACCAGGGAATCTTGGAGAAATGGCTAATTCTAGAGTTGAGCAGAAAAAATACCAGATGATTCTATGGCATGTCAAGAAGTTTAAAAATGTACATAAAAAAGGAGGAGTATGTCAAAAAGACACAGAGGAGGCAATCTGAAAGAACTTCCAATGGCTAAAACAGCAATAACTTGAGCAATAAATAAATAAATAAATACAGAAAGTAATGGACTATAACACAAAGAATTTAAAAGTATACATGAACATATACTGATATAAATAGATGATTGAATAATAATTAAATAATTAAATAATACATAGTTTTGGGCAATCTTTCTCCAAGAAGAATTTCAATAAACAAATGTAGAAGGAATGAAAGAAATAGAAAATCAGCATTAGAACACCACAGTATTAATTACTTCAGGCAATATTCACTGATGAAAGCTGAAATTAGTGGGTGAAACTTGAAAGAGAGATTGGAAATTTGCATATCCTTAAAGTGATTTCCCATCATATGTATGAATAATTGAGGTGGTTTTAACGTATATTCACAAATTTTTTGATACTTTTTTTCTCCAGAAGGTGGAGCTTAATTTCTTTCCCCTTTATGGTGTGCTGCATTTATTGTCTCAGTTGCAGAGAATGGATTAAAGAAAGGGAAAAAATAGTAACATTACAATGGCGTAATCTTAACATAATGCTCAAAACTGGGTAATATATAAAGAAACAATATTTACTGCTTAAAGTTTGAGAGGCTGGGAAGTCCAAAGTCCACAGAACACATTTGGTGAAGGCCTTGGTGGTGGTGACAGCGGTGCAGGGGTCTCACACGGCAGGTGGCAGAGCAAAGAAAGTCACCTCCTCATTCACTTTTTAAAGCCACCAGAACCACTCCCATTATTCCAAGAGTGGATCAATCCATATACCAGGGTACAGTCTTCACAATCTAATCACCTCTTCAAGGCCCTACCTTTCAATTCTCATAATAGGATTTCCCACCTTCAACAGTTACAGTGGAGATTAAGCTTCAGTGAGTTTGGGGTCATCCGATCTACAGCAACTACCAAGCAGAAACCTGAGTGGCAGGTCCTCCAGGCACCAAAAGCGTGCCCTCCCCCACCCTCTTTCCACACTCCCCCTCTGTGCCCTCTCAAGTCCCTGCACTGCAGATGCCACCCAGGGAGAAAGGCAAGGTGGAACCTAGGACTAATGGGGGGGTCAATTTCCTCCACCTAGCAGACTCAGGGCTTAATATAAAATTAACCCGGGTAAAGAAAAGTAAACCATTTTAAGTATCACACACCTGATATGTGATGTGCACTCCTATACAAGCCTAATCAAAAGTCCAGAGATGAAGCGAGACTGCCTTCCTGAAAATTGCCGGAACAAGGAAGAGGCAAGACTGTGTCCCACGGTGGGGGCCGCACCGGCCGCTCTCACCCCGTCTCGCTCACAGCTCCCGTTAAGTTCTGAAGCTGCGAGAAGAGACGCGCTGGCCCAGGGAGTCGGGCCTGTAACAGCGGCCGCTGCAGTCACTTCTTGAAGCAGAGCAACTCGCCAAAGTGCAGCTCTCAGCAATCCGCACCTCACATTCAGGAACTTCAGTAATGAATTCCTTTCACATTTGTTCCAAAGACTCCCCTTCTACCAGAGGGGAAAGCTCTGGGTTTTTCAAGTGTTCAAATGAAGTGTTTAGAGAAGGGCACGGAGTTTCCATTCCAAAGCAGTAGCCCTGGAGAACCGGCCTAAGGCACATCAAGGCTTTCCTGCCAGGGCCTGAGCGATGTGGGGGCCCCAGAAGGCAGTCACAGAAGAGCTGGGGGCTCAGACTCTCCAACTGGAGCCAGAAAGAACCTGACTCCAAAGGAGAGACTCTCTGCTCCTTAAAACATTGAACAGCTGAGCCGAAAAGACTGCGTGTCACTCAATCACAGTAAAGCGGGCTTTATTTTACAATATGGCATGAGTGTCGGTCACTAATACTGAAAGAAGCTGACAGATGAGCCATCTATATCCCAGGAAGGAAATAGGACTGGCTGAATTTTAAGCAAAACCTTGTGATGACAAAAACAAATACGTTAAGGGCTGGCCAAGGACAAGTCAATGAATAAAAAGCGAAAGACAGACTCCCCGGTGTGGCTGTCAGAGGTTAAGACTGATTACTTTGCATGTGTTACGAGAGA
Organism: Galeopterus variegatus; assembly: GCF_000696425.1. Lineage (NCBI taxonomy): Eukaryota > Metazoa > Chordata > Mammalia > Dermoptera > Cynocephalidae > Galeopterus > Galeopterus variegatus. Next base: position 3,997 of record NW_007755088.1, on the reverse strand, counting down.
AGTTGCATGTAATGAACCTCATGGTCTGCTTCTAATCACACCATTTCTGGCTTACAGGGGGATGCACACTGCCAAGCCTTGGCACATAAAGGAAATGCATTCCTTCTGGATAGCCTCCCTTTACCTTGTGGTCACAGTGAAATCGCTTGTCTTGTCTTGGGATTCCTCTCAGAGTGTGGGAAGGAAGATTATGAGAGCATCTCCTGGGGTCTGCAGGGTCCTCTTAAGCCTGAAAGCAGGGGCTTAGAAGGTGCAGATCCACCTGGTTATATTTCAGGGACACCTGGAAGGCTCCTTTGTCTGCCTCCTCCAATTGCTCCCAGGTGCTCAAAATTCTTTCAAGTAAATACAATCTTTCTTTTCACTGTCAGACAGAAAGAATCTGATCTTAAGATGTAAATAACTGATATCAGGTTCTTTCCCAGTGATAGGTTTTGATAAGAGGAACATAGCAGGAAACATGGACCTGTTATTGATAAGTGGAGTACGCTTTAGGGAAGCTTTAGGGGGTGCCATGTTGGGAGAAATGATGAAAAATGGAGAGAATGAGCATGCCAAAATTGGTCCATTTATCATTTTTGCACAGGGCCAGGCTTATCTAAAAGTAATGAAATGGCTTTGCTGAGCCATGTGGAGGTGTCATTTGGAATAACCTGCTAGTTGAGAGTTCTTATATATTCCACATTATTAACAACAGTGTAGGTAAAACTTCCACCAAAACACCTAAAAAACATTCCACCTTTTCCAGCTCTGGCTTTCTGTGTTATTCAGCCTTCAAGGAAAACACAGTCCTTATATCTGTCCAGCAGAACTCACTGCTGAGCCTGGAGGGCAGTGGCCAGAAACCATCAGAATCTCCTTGGATATTTTTTGAGTGAAGTGTCCCAAAATGTTCTTGGTCAAGAAGTCTTTTCATCGTAAATATATCAATTCTCCCTAAATTAAGTTATGAATTTAACATGATCCAAATAAAAGTACCAACAGTTCCAGTCTTGACCTAAACAAGCTGATTTTAAAGTTCATATGAAAAAATAAAGAAGCAAAATAACCTGGAAATTTCTGAAGAACAATCAGCAAGGGCAAGGGTGTTAGAGACCGGCCCTAGCAGATATTAGAACATAATAAAAAGTCTCAGTATTTAAACAGTGTGGGGCTGCCACATGAACAGACCATTGGAACAAACTAGAAATTACAGGAGAAGAATCAAACACACACAGAATTTAACGTATGATAACGATAGACGTTTTATACAGGGTGATGAGGCCACTGAGTGTCATGTGCTAATGGATAAAATTGGATTCTTATTTATCACTATACAAGAAGAAAGATCAAAGTTTTAAATGCGAAAGTGAAATCATGAAAGTAAGAAAGAAACACGGGAAAATTCTTTTATAATTTTGGTTTAAGGAAGACTTTTCTAACTAGGACTAAAAATTCAGATTCCATAAAGGGAGAGATTGATAAATTCACTACATTTAAAAAACTTGAAATCCTTCTCTATGCAAAAGTAGCAAAAAGAAAGTCAAAAGAGAAAAAATAATTGCAACCCATACACAGGCAAAGTGCTAATTTTTCTTTATGAAGAACCCCTAGAAAAGAGAAAAAGACAGCAACTCAAATATAAAAATGAACACGTGACATGAGCAAACAGTTTGTAGAAAAAGAAATGCAAATGCCAAACATAAATGAAGATTATCAGTGTCACTCATTACAAGAAAAGCAAATTAAAACCATGCGGTGATGCCCTTTCTCCCTGCAAGACTGACAAATTCGGAAGTTGGACGACACATTCTGGTGGTGAGGCAGGGAAAAGGTGTTCTCGTTTGGTGCTGCTCAGAGTGCAGATGATTAAACTCCTGAGACCAGTAATTTGACAATAGCCTTTAAAATAACAACACACCTCCCAGACTTGCATGTTCGGCTGTGATAAAGTCTGAGAAACTGAATTTACCCTCTTACCTTAAACAACAGCAACAACAAAAAGGACGAAATATTCGAGACGATAGTTTTCAGTCATTGGACAACAGCAGCACAAGACTGTTGTGATGGTTAATTTTATGTGTCAACTTGACTGAGCCACAGAGTGATCAGATATTTGGTCAAACACTATTCTGGGTGTGAGGGTGTTTCCGAATGAGATTAACATTTGAATCGGTAGACTGAGTAAAGCAGATTGCCCTCCCCAATGTGGGTGGGCCTCATCCAATTAGTTGAAGGTCTGAATAGAAAAATAAGGCCAAGTAAGGGAGAATTTTCTCTCTCTCTGCCTGACTGTCTTTGAGCTGAGGCAATAGTATGCTTCTGCCTTTGGACTCAGACTTGGACTGAAACTTACACAACTGACTCTTCTGGCTCTCAGGTCCTTGAACTCAGACTGGAACTATTGTCAGCTCTCATGGGTATCCAGCTTGTAAGCCAATGCCTTATAATACACACACACATACACACAAACACATATTATTTATATGTATATATTATTAGAAATATGTGATATATGTTATATACACACACATATATGTATATTGTTTATCTGGGGAACTCAGAATATTAAGACTAATACACATTTTTTAAATAAAGCCTGATACCCTGTGTACACAGCACCTGATAAGCAACTTCTGTGCTATTGCATATATCATCCTCAGTGCCACCTCCAATCATTTCCTCAACCTATTCTCACCTATAACTCTCTCCTCGTTTCTTCATCATTCCAAATTCTGCATATTGTTTAAAACTGTGCTGAGATTTTCCCACTTTTATAATGGGGAATAATGGGGAATAAAATAATAATAACAAACAGAAAATTTACATAAATCATAATGAAAACCTCTTTTGCACAAAATTTTAAAAAATCCTTATTGATTTCTTTGTTTCTTCCTGATACCCTCCTTTTCTGAATTCCACTAACAATTGAATATTGGTTCACATGATTCAATTATTCATTTCATCCCTTCCTGTGTTTTCAGCAGAAGCTAAAAACATAGCTTTCTATTATACATTCTCTTCTTGTTCCTTAGTGATAAAAACAATTTCTAGCTGGTTACACTGTCAAACACATGAAGATTATATTTCCCAACCTCTTTGCAGATGTACCTAACCACAGGACTGTACGGTTCAGTGAAATATGAGAAGTAGTGTATGTGACTGCAGGGAGCTTCCTTAAAATGAAGAGTCACATGCTTCTATATAAGCTTCAGCTACCTGCTACCTGGAGCAGGATCTGTCCTGGACCATGAAGTCTGAGGCCATATCAAGAAATGGCTGAAGAGAGGATTGGTAAGCTTTTGGTGCCTTTCAACACTTGGAACTGTCGTTAAGTCCTCAGGCTGCTTTCTTTTTGAAAGAAGTCTCACTCTTATTTAAGCCATTATTTTTTATCTCTTTTTTTTTCCTTGAATTCAGAATTAATCCTAACTGATATATGTTGCTTTATAATTGCTTTAAGTTTTTTTTTATTTATTTATTTTTTCCTCAGTAATACTGTAAACTCTTCAAGTGGCCATTGCACTTCTCAGAGGGGGACAAAACTCAAGACTCAGTTCCATAGTAATAATCAGTAAAAACTCATTAGATTGATTGATTAAGCACCATCTGCTACCCAAATACCCAGGGGCAAGACTCCATACTGTGGCAGAGTTGTGAAATAACCTCCATGGGCCAATCTGTAAATCATTTAAAATTAACATTTATCTGTAAAGTTTCACAACACTGTTCTTTAGGCAATGTTAGACTATATTGTGTGCAAGTGTGACTACTCCTGCTTCTCAAAGTATTTTAAATCCACATAGTAAATATTTAACTCTATACCAAGTTCACTGTTAAGAACCCAAATGACTACTTGTGTCTCTGTTCATATATTAATATGGCAGCATTTATTGATTTGTATGCTCTGCTTTTCACTATGACATTAATCTTTATTAACACTAATGCAGCTTACCGTACATCTAATTAAGATTCACCAGGATAAAAATGAGGTTGGGACAATTCTTATTTTTGCTTA
>NW_007755087.1:7469-7684 GCF_000696425.1 Galeopterus variegatus | reverse complement strand
TGAAGACAGGAACCCCTGAATAAGCCAGATAGACCTTGCAAATGTAGGTTCTATTCTAAGACGAGAAAGAAGAATCTATATAAGGATCAAACACTCCATAATCAGATGGAAATGGCATCTACCAGGATCCTACAGGACAGTAGCTTAAGTGGCAGTCTCAAGAGGAAGGCTTGCATCAAAGACTCTGCAAGACCCTACTAATCTCTGTGCTGATG
>NW_007755087.1:4651-6377 GCF_000696425.1 Galeopterus variegatus | reverse complement strand
CTTTTGTATTAGTATCTGTGAAAACATGTGCTCTGAGCAAGTAATTCCTGTTTTGAGGGCTCCAACACATTTTTTAAGGAAGGTATATGAGATAACACAAAAAATCAGCTGGTCAAAACAGATGAATATTAATCAGAGGTTTTACCCAGTATCAAGCTTTACTAATAATTTCAAAGATACAGATAATCATGAGGCATAGACAAAACAAGGAAAGGCCTAGATCCTCCCATGCTGTCCCCCCAAGTTTTTACTTGCCACATCAGGCCCAGATTAACCTATGAGGCTCTAAGCCACATGCGTAATTCACATCACTTACAGAACAGGTCATCTTGTGCTTAAATAATGATATAGTTTACCTACCACTTTCCAAGGGAGCCAAACTCCATAAATCCATAGATCCATGTTCATTTGTGATAAAAATCCTAGAACCATGCTGAAAGCATCTTACAGATAAGGGCTCAGCTTATTTTCCAAGAAGTCTGCTGTTATCATATTTACCAGAGTTGACCAGGTCTCTTGCCTTGTTTCTTTTCCAAAAGTATTGCCCAGTAAAGACAAGAGATTGGATTGCAGGTTTCCTCCTGCTAACTCTTCCTTTCCTAGCATATGACTAAATGTGAGATGGCTGCTAACGATAGTCCTTCCAGTTGACCTTGACTTAGTTCTGATGATTTGGTACCTTAAAGCATTTCCTTGCTTGTCTCCAGATTCTGGCCATAGTCAGAGTTAGGGATAGAGGATCAGCTTAGAGAACTGATTATTCATTATTTCAACTGTTCTTTTCACTCAGTTACCATAATTTTTGTTTAACGCTTTTCACTCTACAGAGCATTTCCACTTGCATTATTCCACCTGATATGCCAAACAATCCTGGAAGGTAGGCAAGACAAATGAGAAAACTGAGGGTCAGTTTTAGCTAACATGTGGTGGACTGGGACTCAAGCCCAGGCCTGTTTGGCCCCCAAGCCCATGCTCTGTCAATGGCACAACACTGTAGGTGCTTTGAAGAGTAGATTATTTGACCTGGTTAGGGAGAAAAATAACAGTCTCCATGTTCCTCTTAAATTCAGAGTTTTTTCCCCCAAGCTCTGCTTGCTCAAAACTTTTCTAACTTTGTCACAGACATGGTAAGTGCTAAGTGTGCTATGATGAAGGACGGCTCTGGCATCATGAATCACTTTTTTAAGAATACCCTTGCGGAAAAAGATGAATGGGCTATCTGCACAGCCCTCACCTACCTCCTGACAGGTATGATATGAATAAGGGAAGTTTGATGCACTTTTTATCCTCCTCAACAGGAGATTGATAATTAGCTTCTGGAAGATAAATGAGAAAAGAGAAAACATAAGAGGGATGACTAGAAAATTGTCTTCATAATCAGTCTATACGTTCAAAAGACAGGATGCTGTGCTGATCCTAAACAGGGACAAAAGTATAAACTGCATTATCTGTACTGTCTTCTTGGTGTAGGGTTAGGCCTGCCAGACTCCCAATCCCAGCACAACTGTTTTACCCCACAGCAGGGCCCCTTTGACCCCTCAATTGCCAGTTGGTCCCAGGACCAAGCCAGTTCCGAGCCAGGAGTTTCTCTGAAGCTCTCGTCCAACATTTTATTATCCATCTTGGTCACCTCATTTGTAAAGTAGCTCTGGCCATGAACTCTATTCAGGCCACAGAACTCTTTTCTAAATCAAGTGACAACCTTATGCTCTGGTCTGGTTAACTG
>NW_007755087.1:2588-3732 GCF_000696425.1 Galeopterus variegatus | reverse complement strand
CGTACCTGTTGGGACATCTCCATTATTTCCTGGTGAAACCCACCTCTTGTACCACCCAGTATTATCATGTCATCTAGTGTTTGTTGCCATATTATTTAGATAGCACGTTATATACCCAGGATGCACTTTTTTCCAGCTTCCACAATTAGTTGTGTTCCCTAAACTGCTAGTTCATCTCAGTAAACAGATAATCCCAGCAGTGCTCCAATCCCAGTCAAATTTACTTCACTGTCCTCAGCCAAAACCTACCTGACTGTGTAAAGACACTCAGCATAGAAGAAGAAACTTTGCCATTAAGGAAGTACAGATGTTCCCCATAACTTAGATGGAGTTATGTCCCAATAAATCCATCTAAGTCGAAAAATCATAAGCCAAACCATGATAAGTTGGGGACTGTCTGTATTTTCAACCTTCAGGGAGCTGAGAAGTCTTACTTCATTGGTTTGGTATTATGATACTGCCTTATCCTCCTAAGTAGTTTCTTTAATTAATTTTTATGTTAAATTATAGGTAATTGCATTTGAAAAAGCCTAATGACTGGGTATAACTGAAGACATCTGGAGGTATTACAAAACCAAAGTCAGGACTCTCTTGAAGTCAATTTTAAGTCAGAGCCAAAATGCTAAGTGGATCAGAAAGTCTCCATAACCTTTCCTTTCCCAGACTCTCATCAGCAGCTCCAAGTCATATCACACTCCCAAGTACACTCTGACTTCTTTATCAGCCAGAAGGAGAAGAGAAAAATCAGCATGTCATCACACAAGTGTTCTGCGGGGGTGAGGGTGAAGAACACCAATCATTTATAATGTCTCTTGGCAGCAGGATGAAGTCACATCAGAGAACGCTGAATGTGACGATGGCCTTCTGGACACCTGGCTCACTGTCTTCATCCTTCTACATGAAATACTCAGAAAAGGGTAATAAACATTCACATTGAACAAGAGGCTCCTTTTAGCCTTCAATAGATAATGCAATAACTAATTCAACAGCAGAAAATTGTTAAATAATGCACAATATTGGAGAGAGTACAGTTTGCCTGTCACTTGCATACATTGCTGATCTGGTGCATTTTGGCACTTTCAGTATGAAAAAAAAAAGTAGTATGGATCAAATGCCTTAAAATGTTTAAATCCCTAAACTCATA
>NW_007755087.1:0-1706 GCF_000696425.1 Galeopterus variegatus | reverse complement strand
TCTTCAAACTTTATGAAAAAATTGTATTATCTTGTAATTCTTTTTGAAGTACCCGTGTGTGTGCGTGTGTGTGTGTGTGTGTGTGTGTTTTGTTTTGCACACAAGATTATGTCTGGAAGTTTAGATTATAAACAATATAAAATTCTTCTGTAGGTTTTTCTGCAGTTCTGAATATAGAGTATGGCTCAGACACTGGCCAAGCCAAGTGTTAGACTTCCTGCTCTGAAACTGTCTCGTCTTTTCAGCACAGATCTCCTTCCACGTGGACTGTACTTTAAATTGCTTATGCTGCCTCCACAAGAGCTCAGATTGCACCATTTAACTGGCTGTTGGGAAAAGAGAGTAAATCTAATTGTCCTGGTAATTTTTCAGCCACCAGCACAGCTTGAAAATGGGGCTTTCCTGTCTACACACTTGGCCTCACATCTGGCCGCAGTGTATAATGCTTATTTTTGGAAAGAGAATGACTGAAGCATTTCATGGAAGCAGAAGAGATGCTGGGTTTCTGGATACGTGGTAGATATTTAATGCACGTGTAGTAAACAGGAGACTGAATAACTGAACTGAGCAATCAATCAATTTATCAGTGATATGGGATTCCTGACACATTTAAGTTACCTAGGGCACCAGCATCAATCTCTTACCTGCCAGACTTCCCTCATGTATCATGTTGAGGTCTCCAGTGACAAAGGGGGGTTCACTAGCTCTCAAGAACCCCAGGATTCTGACTTTATTTAAATTTTGTCTTCTGCCTACCATTTCAGTCCTTTTTGGACATGGACCCCCATACAGGCTGCTCTATTCAGTGGCTACTTGCCCAACCAGTGCAGATGTTGAAAATAAACTTTGAGAGGATGCCTGAACGCCCCCTTCCCATTGTGAGGAACCATGAGTGGCCCAGCTGCTGCTAAGGGAGCTTCAGGCAGCATGATGAACAGCAGGGGTGTTCCAGAAAATTCCAAAGTGGAAAGGCAAGGCTTTAATATAGAGAACCACGCTACAAAGCCCTTGTTCTGAAAACCAGAGGCGAGGTCAAGTTTATGGTCATAGAACCGAGAGATCATAGTATGCAGATAAGGAACTAAAGAAAATCAAGAACAGTCAAATGGTAAGGAGTGAGGGTGGGAAGATGTTCCAGAGTGCTGGCTACAACCCCCCACACGCAGTTGTTTTGTTTTTTAAATATTTGGTCAAACAGGCCTGGCATTAAGGGCAAGTGGCAGAGTAGGCAATAAACACTGGGGACAGGGAGGGTTGATCATGTATTAATAACTCACTGCTTTGGTCCTGTATACAGTAGGATTAGGCACCCCAGCATCAGTCATTCTCACTGGCCAGGCAAAGCCTGGAATTTAGGAGCAAGCTGTAAGAAAACACACAGAAGCCTGGGGCAAATCCCAAGTCTATCCCTTACAGCCATGTGGCCCTGATGGCTTCTCTGGTCTATAAGCACAGTGCCTGGCTCTCAGTCCACACTCAGGAGGGGCTTGCTGGGGATTGTACAATATTATGATGTTAACTAGGACCCCAGGGAAGAACAACCCAGATGATTTTACCTTTGAATGAGCATATGCATGGTGGGGGATTAGGTAAGGACACACTGGGTTTGGAACTGCAGAATTAACAAGACCTCAGGCAGCCATGGAGACCAGGTACATGCACTCCCCAAGCCTCTCTCTCTCTCTCTCTCTCTCTCTCTCTCTCTC
>NW_007755086.1:6722-7686 GCF_000696425.1 Galeopterus variegatus | reverse complement strand
GCGCTCAGCTAGTGAGTGCTGTGAGCGCACCGGTTGTCCCTATATAGGATCCGAACCCGCGCTCCCAGCTCCGCACTCTCCTGAGTGCGCCACGGGCTCGGCCCTGAAAGAGGTTTTGAAAGCTTCACAGGAGATGACCTGAAACTTGATTTTCATGAAAATCAAGAAAGGAGTCTTTTAATCTAGGTTCTCTATATTGACAAGATATTGTTATGTTATAGAAATGCTTTACTTAATAACTTCAACCACACAGTGATATAATTATCCAACTGCTTTGTGTTCTGAACACATACAATATGTTCTAACATAGAATGCCTGCAGCCAGTGTCTAACTGGTGTGTTGCAGCCAGAAAGTCAAAACCATATCACCTGACATTCATGTCTGGTAATGTTTTACTTTTAGGGTTAGGCAATTAATATAAAACTAGCTTGAAGGTAACTCTTGCAGTAGTTCTCTGGAATCCTCTCACGAAATGAGGGTATTCCCTGCTAAAGCACACAAACCTAGAACAACATACTGCACTGAAAAGCTTGTCTTTGCATAAGGACAGAATGAATTTCATGTGTGGTATTCTCTCATCCTGGAATTCTCTTTTCATTCTCATGAAACAAGCTGCTCCATGAGCAGTTATATTTAAGTAGTTGTTTCAAGAAAACTTTGATTTAATTTGAGGCATTATAGTAAATCTATTCTCTCCCTTACACTTTTTTTTTAAAGGATGACATAAGAGTAGTTCTTCATGGATTTCATTACTGAAGCGAAATCTAGAAAACACCATAACTTAGGACATATTTGAAATACAGAAGCTCATCCAAGTGAATACTATACCTCCCAGAAAGCACTTGTTTGTTTAAATATTCTAATCATTTATTTTTGTTTTCCAAAGAAATACTTTTATATATTTTTTTTAATGTGATATTCCAGCCCTCTATTGCAGGCAGAGCAAGGCTTTGTCCAATTCTT
>NW_007755086.1:5134-6425 GCF_000696425.1 Galeopterus variegatus | reverse complement strand
TTTTTTTAATGTGATATTCCAGCCCTCTATTGCAGGCAGAGCAAGGCTTTGTCCAATTCTTTTTGGTTTTTATGTCTGTCACTGAAAAATGACTTTTAAACATTATTTATATTAGTAAAATTTTGTAAATTACAATACTGATATCAAATAACTTTTAAAAACCCTTTTAAAAATTGCAGAGATTAGTCTTCATTTTTTTCATGTTTAAAAAGTCTCTCACTGATCATGAAGACTTCATACTATTTTTGACCTAAAAAGAAACTGATACCAGATACATATAGCAAGGATTTATCAAGCCAATATGACAATTGCAACCAGAGATGTCTTCCAAAGAGGGCCAGCAGAACTTAACATTTTATAATCACAAGAAGGGGGAAGGTCAAAAGAGAGAGAAAGAAAGTCAGCCCTGTCTAAATACTTCATCAGGCTTTCTACTGGTTGTGCATGACATTTAGATTTGGAATTGTTACTAGGCTACACCCTACATTCAGGGATCTAGGGTTAGGTAAGAAGAGCATCCGGGAGAAAAGCCACAACAAAATTGCTGGCACATGCTAGCACAGCCCATTAATGAAGGAGAAGGAAAAGAAGTAGAAGTATTTTAAAAGTTATTTTATGGCCTTCTGGAGCCATTATGGCTGCTTCTAAGTAAAATGGTCTTACGATAACATTTCCCAGGGCACATGCATGTGATTACTGACTTATCCCAGATCTCCCAAGGAAATATAATTTAGCTGACATGGCCAGAGAAGATTCTTCTGGTTACCACTGTCATTGGTTGATATTGCAACACATGAAATTCCTTTAGAGCTATACTCATTATTAATGATAGTGGATATAATTTTAAATAGTCTTCTTGGTAACTACAGTTTTAGATAAACTTTTGGTCAGATCTCGTTAGGACATCATTTTTAATGCATACTAAGGCTCTGAAGTTTTCCAATTTTGTGGTCAGGAAGATGAATGGATTTTGTAATTTTCAGGTTGTTCTCTTACATTCACATTGTTAGTATTACCTTTGTTCCACCATTTTGTTTTTTTCTTTTTTTTTAATTTCTCCTTTCTTGTCTGCTCTTAGAAATCTTTAAAACCAAGTGTAAACCAAAATCCTTTTCTAAGAGTTAACTTAGCTAAAATTAGTAAATATTTGTAAATATATTTAAATGGTCAAGTATGAACTGCAATATGATAGAATGAGCTTAACTGTTAACTCTTTCACATTGTAAAGTTCTCACTCTTTCTTCAAGAAGTTCAAATAGGGCCAGCCCGGTGGCGCACTGGAGAGTGCGCT
>NW_007755086.1:0-4352 GCF_000696425.1 Galeopterus variegatus | reverse complement strand
AAAAAAGTTAAACGTTGAATATCCAAGTAGAGCCATTAAACTGTTATATAGATATAACAAACAATAAAACCTAACATTTATTAGGAAAAGTATATATCAGTAATGCAGTAATTTGAATGTGAATATAAAAATAAAAGTGCCAGGAAACACAAACATTAATAGCTTTTAATTAGAACACATTGGAAAGGAAGTAGGAATAAAAGTAGAAAGTTATTGAACTTATTCATAAAGAGCAAACACTAATTTATTCTAAGTTGTTAGCATTAACATAGTCTACAGCAGTGCGCAAATCAATGTTAATTGAGTTCTAAAAGGAACACATGCAGGAAACAGCTTTCACTATTATGAGCAGTAGGTACATATGAAAAGACAGCTTTGAAATTAAATACAATTTAGTTCAGTCCTGCATGCTCTCGTTGACATAAAAAACACTAGACAGAGTGAATTATATGTTCCCTCAATGCTGCAATCTTTTCTTTCGCATACTTTATTATGCAAACATTTGAACACGCAGCAAAGTTGAAAGAATCTTTTAGTGAATACCCCAAATCTACTGTCCAGATTTTACCATTAACATTTTATTATACTTGCTCAGTCATATTATCTATTTATTTATCCCTCCCTCTATGTATCCATGAATTTGTCTTATTACTACTCATTTAAGGTTAATTGTAAACACTTCAACAACTTCCCCTGAATACTTTAACATGCAGTTTATTAATATAAAATTTACATAAAATGAAATTCATATATCTTAAGTGTCAGGTTGGGTCACAGACCCTTCAAACCCATTGTACAGACTGGGTCACAGACCCCTCATAGGCAGGTCGCAAGTTCGGTAATTGAGAAAAATCCTGGAAGCTGCTGACAAGGTTAACATACTCAATTCAGATATGAGCTCAGCCCCCAACCTCTGCAGTGGCAGTGGCAGCCTGGTGGCCCCCAGGGGTGTCCCTAGGGCACTGCAGATCAGAGCCATTTGTCCTTTATACTTTACGAGACAGATAATGGAAGAATACCTGGGTGCACAGGCACAATTACATCAGACAATAACCAAGGAACATCTTGGCGCACGTGCACAATTAACATATTTATATTAAACAGGCTAGGTCACGCTTGGCAAAATTCCAAACATCTGAGGAAGGCTGACCAATTTGTCCATTTTCCTTACACTTAATTCCTTGAGTTTTGATAAATACACCGTGTAGCCTAAACCTCTATCAAAATATAGAACATTACCATCCACTACAGAAACTAACCTTATTACCTTCCTAGGAAATCTTTATCCCCACCCAAGACAATCATTTTTAGGTTTTCCACCACAATGCTGCACTTTTCTAAAAGTGATGACCTACTAAGTAAAAAGGAATTACTTGCACATTCAACTCCTAGGTTTCTAGTTTCCAAAGACATTAACAATGATATTTTTCTAATTAAAAGAAAAATATTTCAAATTGTCATTGTAAAATATGTATGTACCTTACAGAGAATTGAGTAAAAACTGAAGAGTCTTTAAAGTAAAACTAATTTATTAAAAGGAAGGCTGTGTTTGCTTGGAGTCTGCATTAGGCAACTTCCAATTAAATCTCAGAGTACGGACAAGTTATTTGCATTGTGGATGAATAATGGCCACATTTCATTTGTTCTTCATTTAGCTGATTATCTTTTAAATTTAGATCCAATTATGATATTGCTAATTAGCTCAATACTAGCCATTGCATACAGTGAATACACAATAAATATATGTTAAATGGAATGAATAAAAGACTGAATGAAAGAACAATAGAATGAATGAGGGAACTATCACTAAAAGTTCAGAACATGTGACAAGCTGAATACTATATGTTTTAAATAAATTATCTTCTTTTTCCTTAAAACAATCCTAGAAGTTAGGCATGCTTTGCTAATGCCTTGCTCATTGTAAATGCTTCATACATCACTACAACTACTAAAACACATCACTGTAACTGCTGAAATGTGCAGGCTCTCACTTACAACAGAGTTTTCATCTCCAAGAATATCAGAGCAGCAATTGGATTACTCATCTTCAATAGCCTTAACACTAACTTTTCTATATTCCAAGTTCTCTCTTTTTCTGGACAAGACAGAATTAGCTTAGAAAAGTTTTTATAAGTATAAACCATTGGCATTTACCAATCTGTTATAGCTCAATTATTCTAAAAATAGTGAATTTATTTCAGGGGTCAAAATTTTTCCTACTATAATTGGTAAGTAAAAAAACCTACGGAATTTTTGATAAGTGAGATGTAAACATCTCCAGTGCTGCTTATTAAAGGCAATTAAATTTTAATATATTTGGGAAATGAAGTAAAGAATTTACAAGGATATGCATCTTCAAAAATCAAGCTGGAAGATGAATTTTAATCATAATTGAGGGAGACCAGATCTGAACTTCCACTGTAAAATGACGTCTAAATAAAACAGATAAAAGAGACTTTCCCAATACACCATTAACAAGAGAAAAAAGCAAACAAAAAAGGCAAAATAAACAAATGACTACAGAAAAAAGTTAAACAAAAAAATTATACTATTACCACCTGTTAAGAATTGATCAAACTTAGAAATAAGTTTTACTAATAAGGCTGATGACTGCTCATATCTATGCAGTCACCACAGAAATATTTATTAAGCACTTTGTCCTGGGCCTTAATAGGAAATTCCCTAAGGGCTTGTAGCTACTTATGGGATATTTTACAATAATTGTTGGTTACAGATGAGGGCACGAGTTTGTTTTGCAGTAGTAATTTAAAACATATATTTCTAGGAATTTATTATTCAAGTTTGATGATCTTAATTTATTGTGGATTATATCCTTTAAAATATGCAATTACCCCCAGTGTTGATTTTATCATCTGAACAGTCAATTGATAGAAATTATTTAGAAATTTCTAGTATTTCAATTATCTTGGTTATATGGTGCATTGAAAATATTTTTAAAATATATATTTTTGAACTCCTCTGCAGATATGGATACATGTGTCACTGAATGAGCTTTAATTATTCCTCAAAAGCCCCCTGAAGAAGCCCCAAACCTGGCAATTTTGTGATATGATTACAAAATCTTGGATAAGATGCGACCTATCTGTAATGTGTGTGTATTCGTATTATTCTTTGCCTATGAGCACATGCTATTTGTTCTTCATGAGATGAGTGAAATACAAGGTCATTATCCTTTGCAAAATTATGCTTATAAGAACCATCACATTTCTAGTAATTTGATTTAGCATGTCAAATTTGTAATTTCTAACATGTTCCAAAACATTAGTTAAATGTCTAATTTCGTATTTAACTAGGCTCCTCTCTACAGTGGCAGATGACTGATTACACCATTCTGTTTCAGGTACTTGTATAAGGTAAATTCACAATTTTATTTCAGAGAGAGACAAAAGTCAGTATGTAGTTAGAATAATGCATACATGACAGCACAGGTTAGACAAGTTCCTTGGGAAAAAAGTCTAAGTTTATCTACCAAAGAAGAAATATATTTCATTAAAAGATACCCATTATGTTTATTAAGTAATTGGGTAGCTGGGCAGAAAATCATTAAGAAATATAAAATTAATACAAATTTACACAAGTATACTAGTTACTTCTAAACTATTAAGTACATATTAATACTCCTAAATTATTTTCAATATAAAATCTAAACATAAAAATACTTTCATCAGGGTAATCATTTGTAGAAAGTGTGTAGAGGTGGCTGGCCGGTTAGCTTAGATGGTTAGAGCATGGTGCTGATAACACCCAAGGTCTAGGGTTCCATCCCTATGGCCAGCTACAAAAAAAAAAAAAAAAAAGAGAGAGAGAGAGAGAGAGAAAGTGTGTGTAGAGGTATATACACTCACCTGGGGCAGAGCATATTTGCAGTTCGGTTTGTGCTGTAATCAGCCCTTCCACCTACCCAGGGTAGCATCTTCTTACAGCCTGAATGGGAATCTGGACTGTGAACCTTGAAGCTTACTATTGTATTCAAGGTATAAAGAGTTTATTCATTTATATCTCCCTGGTGAAATGACCCCCTCTTTTATAAAAAATGTTTCTCTTTATCTGAAGTAATGCTTTCTACCTTAAAGACAACTTTGTCTTATAATAGTTTGGGGACATCAACTTGCTTTGGCTTAGTGTCTGCACAGTATACATTTTCTTTAAATGTTTACTTTCAACATCTGTTTTTATATTTAATGTGTGTCTCTGAGAAGCAGAATATAGATTTTGCTGTTGTTTGCTTTTAATTGAAGTATTTAGTTATTTTGCATTTGGTGTAATTACTAATATATTTGGCCTCCTTGCTATTCTTTTCAGCTTGACCTAATTTACGTTTCCTTTTCTCT
>NW_007755085.1:5495-7686 GCF_000696425.1 Galeopterus variegatus | reverse complement strand
GACTAGTCTCTTATTTCTTACTTGTTAAAACTCTTTGTTGCTCTTGGGAATAAAAACTATTAGGTTCTGTAAAGTCTGATCAGAAACTGAAATTAAAATTTATAAAAGCTGAGCATTGTTCCAATGAGAATTTCTTTTTTAAAAGCTGGCCACTTGCTTAAAGCCCAATTTAGTTTCCCAAGGACAGTAGCTTTGGCCATTAAAATATTTAAGTTAGGGATCTGTAACCATATTTCAATATAAACAAAGAAGATTTATAGAACCTAAAATCTTTGAAACTTCTCTAGAGAAAGAACACCAGGCTAAATATCTGGTAAGAAGGCATTTTAAGCCCTTTTGCTGGCATATGGGAAGGATTGATTCATTGATATGAGCAGCTTTGGGTATTTGTCATATATATTTGTGTAGTGCTGTAAAATATTCTTTGCTAATTTACAAATCAAAATGGGAGGAATGAAAACTGCTAAATTGTTCTTCTGTTGTGAAGGCAATACTTCCTGTTTTCTCTTTTTCTGTGGTGTGGAAGAAACTCAGTGTTGCCTTTCTGTTTTGTGAAACCTAAACATAGAATTATATTAAGAAGAAGGGCAAAGGAATGAGAAAAAGTGGTTACTTTTGGAGGGAGTTGTGGTCATTTGAAATGTGACATGAGGTTAGCTGCTTTCTGTAAATATGCTTTAAGCAAACGTGCTCTTAGCTCTGTCTTTGGTTTTAATAGTAATTCCACTGTGGATTTGTATATTGTGGAAAGAGAGAATGGTGTTAAAAGGAGCCTGGTTGTTGCCAGGTCTGCGATTGGGAATGATTTTCTCAAGCAACCCTTATTCTATCAAGGGTGTTAAGTTACTATAAATTACATTCATGCAGGAGATTGGTGAGTCCCCAAATGACAGTTTCCACAATTTTCCAGCTCCTTGATGTATCTATACCTCATAGTTTTGCTTCTTGTTAAACCATAGCACTCATAAATTTAGTTCTTTTCCACAGAGAAGCTCACATGTACGTTCCAGGTAAAATCCCACCACAATAAGTACATCACCACCAAACACTATAGAATAGATTTTCTAAGCCATTTATTTAACAGATATTTACTGCAGAGAAATTTTTTTTTCCTTTTTGTCTTTTTTTGTGTCCGGCAATGGATCGCAACCCTCAGTGTCNACTGAGGGTTGCGATCCGTAGCCGGACACGGAAAAAAGACAAAAAAAAAAAAAAAGAACCAGAGATGCCATAAATATCAGTGCAGTCTGTCCTTAATCCTGAAACCTCCACCTCAGATCAGCTGTGTACAACTGACCTTCAACATCAAAGACTTCTCTTCTTGCTGTCACAGCAAAAGGTTTGAAGTTCTTGGAAGTCAGCAACACCGTGAGGAATGCAAGTGGATACTGCAGTGCCATCTCAGGAACAACCCACAGGAGACAAACAGTGCCTGGTTCCCAAAGTCATTCTGTACATGATATAACATACTGGCATTTATGCATTTGTAATATTTTTCTTCCACTATCTTAAATAATTATATATCTAGTTTTTTAGTCATGCTGTGGATTATTAGGCTTTTGTGAGCTAAACCCTAGGACAAGAGCCATCATTAAAAAAATTTTTTTTTAAAGCTGGGAAAGTATGTTGCGTATTTTACATAACCAATTCATAAAGAGTTATAGAATGAAACCTGTTTATAAGTCTGTGGTCCCCAAATGTGTGTTTAGCGTGTGTCACATGCACTCATAAATATGACATTATGTAGGAATCTGTCACTGTGGAGGCATAAAGGTTGCTAGATGATTTTTAATGCCCTCTTTCCCTGCCAAATTGATAATTCTATCAGTTCCACTGAATAAAAAATGGTATTTGTGGTAGATCCTGGCAGAGGCAATTATATCGCTACTATGAATATGATTCTCAGTAACAAAACTATCCCTGGCACCTAGTTTGCTTAGTTTTCCCCCTTCCTCTATTAAGGCTATGACAAAAATGCAACCTTTTTGTCCCCCACCTGGCAGTACAAGGTTAGTTCTAACAACCAAATGGTGGAACACTGAAATCATTATGAAAAGTATCAAACTTAAGAAATACTCTGTCAGCTATTTCTTCTCACCATCTGTAAGTCCAAGATAATGAAACAAATGTGACTAGTCTCTTATTTCTTACTTGTTAAAACTCTTTGTTGCTCTTGGGAATAAAAACTATT
>NW_007755085.1:0-1640 GCF_000696425.1 Galeopterus variegatus | reverse complement strand
CCCCCCCCCCCATGCCCCATCTGTGGTCAGTCCTGCTGCAGGTGATATCCAGCCTGTCTGCTTAAATGAGTGCATTGCTTGTCATGATGGACCATTCAGTGCCAGGTGGCATATGAGGAGGCTTCAAAAAGTTCATGGAGGGCCGACCCCGTGGCTCACTCTGGAGAGTGCAGCGCTGGGAGCGCAGCAGTGCTGGGAGCAACGAGGCCGAGGGTTCGGATCCTATATAGGGATGGCCGGTGCACTCACTGGCTGAGCGCGGTGCAGATGACACCAAGCCAAGGGTTATGATCCCCTTACCGGTCACACACACAAAAAAAGTTCATGGAAAGATTCATATTATCTTTGAATTCTATTTTTCTGCAAACTTTTTGAAGTACTATTGTACATGATGTTAAGCTTCTATGACACTTTTCATGGCAGTTGACATAAGTTTTTATTGTGATATGGAAGTTAATAAACATTGGCCAACCTTGCAAGGGTATTTTGAAAACAAAGAGTAACCTGTTTCTAGATCAGCCTTACACGTACATCATGGGACTTAAGCAATTTTATCCATATACAAAGGATACTCAGTGCATTCTTCATTCATTCTTCAGTGAATTCACTCTTCAATGCATTCATTCTTTGGTACAAATCCCCACATGTTAGTCAAAATCATTGGAATAGGAAGTCTATCTATCTAAATTTCATAGGTCCTAAATGTAAAATGGAGCGAGCTCTGTTTGTTGTTCCAGGCCCTATGATCTTTTACCTTTGTGAACAGGGAAAATATAGAGAAAGTCATTGAGTTTTGAATTGTTAACATGATTTGCATCCCAGTGCATAGATGTAGTTCTGTCAAATCCTCAAAATCTGCACAAATTTGACTTTCTCTCTCAGGGAGATAAATAGTAGTCTTCCAGTCATGAATAAACTCTGAAAAGATGTGGCAGTTACTTTTAAGTTATTGGAGACTTTGGGGAAAAATTATTGCCTAACATACATTATCTTTTCTTTCTTTCTTTCTTTTTTAGTGTTGTGAAAACACCAGTCTTAATATATCTGCTCATGCTATATCTGATAGCATGGACTGGTCAGCCTTCAAAGGGAATTTAAAAGCTATGAGAGTATAGCCCTGAGGTTTTCCTAAGACAGTCCCAAATAACAAGTTAATTATGGTTTAGATGGAGGAAGAAATGTTTTGAGATATAAGTGGACCCAGTAAATTTTGGAATTATTCAAAGAAAAAAAGCATGGTAATTTCTAATAATGGACTGTGCACAAATGAGAGAGATCCTGGAGGAGTTTAATTTTGAGCACAGACCAGTGTTTGTTTTGAAGTAGGATGAGCTCATATGCTGGTGATCTGTTAACTTTTGGATTGCTCTTTGCAAAAGCATATTCCTTTTTTTTAAAAAAACACAACTGCCTATTTTGTTCACAAATAATACCTGTTTCTATAGATACCTAATGGTAAATTCTTTGTAGATAATAGTACATTCTTCAGAATCCTAATTGAAAGTAATTTCTAATGTTAAACCCTTTTTTCTTTTTTTAACATTTATTTATACTTATTTGTGGAGTACAGTGTGTTGTTTCGATACATGCATATACTGTGCAATGACTCACTTAGGGTAGATAGCATAGTTTTGTGTCCA
>NW_007755084.1:6418-7686 GCF_000696425.1 Galeopterus variegatus | reverse complement strand
ATAAATTGAAGTTAAGAGGAATAGTTACAAGCTTAATATAAATAGGTTTATTAAAATTCCATTTTTAAATGTCTCCAAAATTTATTCTTACTAAAAAAAAAAATGTTTTCACTTTTCTTTCTTTTTGCTATAATCAAAGGAAAATGTATACAATGATACTACCAATATATAAATGGTTATATGTATGTGCATATTGCTATTTTTTCTATTTATATATGGCAAATATTCATTTACCAGAAAGGATTTTATGACAATATTATTTTAATGATTCATGAGTTTTGCTTTGATTCGCTGGTGTTCATTTCTTGAATGCAATTTTACTTCATCAGGGAATAGATGTGAATAAATTACAAAATGGTAGTTATAGTAGTTATATTTAGTCATTTTCAGTTATCAATTTGCAGATATTAACACTTTATGTCAATGCGTATGTAGAAATTAGAAATACCTCAAGTAAAGGTAGGTTTTATGTCACTTTTTTCTTTTCAGAACTCTCCCAATCCTATTGTTCAGATAAGCAAATACATGCAATCTTCTCAGTATGTTCTTTTTGGAAGGAGTAATAATCAGTGTTATTTTGGAAATGTATGGTTTACTAGTTAGCTTATTTGATCTATGTACAAAATAATTGTATGCTAGTTTGTGTATTAGCATAACTTATTTATTGGAAAACTAAATCAAAATCCCAAACATCATAAAAGCAGAAGACACAGTCTGTATAAAGATATTTTAACATTATAGTTCCATTAGCCAAAGATGTTCTTTCTATTTTTTGCTGGATACATATAAAATGCAATCATCATAGAAGTTTAATATTTGAACAAAAACTACCCACCGCTGTCAGTCAGTAATGCATCTATTCAAATATTCAGTACAATGGTAGCTATAAAATATCCACACTACTGATTTTTAGATAAACAGGTGCCAGGAAATAAAGATCTATAGAAACTCAGGTCTGAGAGTCCTGTGCATAGATACTGGCTAAAAGCCTGAGATTGTTCCAAGCATTAGTCCACTGGCAATAACTACTTCCAATCAGTTCCCCAAGAAAGATGTATAGACAGAGATCAAAGCCGAGAAAAGCTATGCATTGCTGATTCTTGTGAGGACAAAAAAATAAAACATTAAATTGATTCCCACAAAGTATGGACATGTTACATTGTTATTAGTCTTATAGTTTATTTTGTTTATAAATGTTTCTATACCTCAGACCAGAAAGAAGGGCTGGCAAATATTTAAAGTATAATGTACACACAAAAATAGACTCA
>NW_007755084.1:3250-4588 GCF_000696425.1 Galeopterus variegatus | reverse complement strand
ATAATGAAAAAAATGTAATGAATATTTTTCACCTATTGGAAAGATCAAAATGATAGCATACTTTCCTGGTGATGGTTTGGGGAATTAACCAACCAGGCTGGCACCCTTATTGCCAACATCCAGCCTCCAGAACTGTGAGACAATAAATATTGTCAAAGCAAAAAAAAAATTGAACTAACCTTATTCATAACAATTCTATTTATATTTCAATTTATATGAATTATCCTAAAGATATACTCAAATATGTGAAGAATTACATAAATACACAACATTCATTTTAATGTTGTTGGTGATAACAGTATAGTTAAAACTTAAAAGTGACTTGCAGCTATACAATGAAATACAAAACATATTAAAAAAGAATAAGGCAACATGTTATGCATTGATAAAAAATACTTTTCAACCTTCATTTTAAGTAGACAGTAAGAAGTAAGGTGAAGGGTAATAAACATTTTTTAATACCATTTATGTGAAAATCAAAAAGAACATTGTATGCCTTTATAGCCTCTAATACACTGGAAAGATATTCAAGAAATTTGGTATTCAAGAAGTGAATAGAAGATATTCAAGAAGTGATTTCAGTGTTTGCTTTCAGTCAAGCAAACTTGGCTGGCAGTGGACATGGGAGATTTGTGGCTCATTAAATATTCTCTACCATCTGTACTGTGTTCCATGTGCATGCAATTACTATTTGAATTATTATATACCTACTCCTAAAAAATAGTAATATCTTTTTGAGTTGAATCTTTTTGTGATCTTTGATCTTCTTGGATCTGTAAGACATATCTCTCCCAATATTTGTAAAGTTTTCAGGTAATATTTAATTAGATAGGCTTTCAATGCAATTTTCTTTCTCTTCCCCTTCTGCTACACCATTAATACGACTGTTTGCATGATCAAGGTTGTTAAAAAGATTCCAAAGGTTCTGTTCATTTTCTTAAATTCTTTTATTTTCTTTTTTCTTTTTTAGTCTAACTGTGTTAATTCAAAAAAGCCTATCTTATAGTTCAGAGATTATTTCTTCTGCTTGTTTTAGCCTGCTACTTATGATCTTGGTTATATTTTTTATTTCTTTGAATTCTTTAGTTCCAGGATTTCTGCTTGATTATTTTTTTATTGTTTTTATCTCTTTGTTGACTTTCTCATACATGTCTTCAAAGTTTTTATTGACTTCATTGTGATTTCTATTTTTTAATCCATCATTTTGAGTTTCCATAGTATTGCCATGTGGGATTGTTCTTCAGGTGATTCATCAATTTTCTTTTGTTTTGGGGGCCGGTATTGGAGAATTGTAGTCTTCTTTAGGTGGAGTCATGTTTCCAGGTTATTTCATGCTTC
>NW_007755084.1:1812-2834 GCF_000696425.1 Galeopterus variegatus | reverse complement strand
GGTATTGGAGAATTGTAGTCTTCTTTAGGTGGAGTCATGTTTCCAGGTTATTTCATGCTTCTCATTTCTCTTCATTGATGTCTGGGTATCTGGTGGTGTAGTCACTTCTTTTCATTCTAGGAATGTTTTTAAAGGAAGAGATTCTTTCCTGTAGAGTATTGTATATTGACAGATGGACTGGGTGTTTTAAGTTTGGATCTGAGTGACTGCAGTAGTGCAGCCTTTATGTGACTTCTTCAACTATTCAATCTAACAGTTGTCTGTAGGTGCCTTTTTGGCCTAGGCAGTGGGGACCCTTGGCAGTTTCTTAAAGGCATGGGTTTCTTATTGGGGTAGGTGATCTGCTGGTGTTCATTGAACAAATATATACTGTTTCAACGGGTCCTAGCAGCTCTGTAGAGGGCCACTGGCTCAACTATTGAGCAAGCCTGTGTGGATTCTTCAGGACTCAGAAAATTTCTAGAGGCATGATATAGGGAGAAAAACTGCTACTCAGTCAGCTGTTGGTTTGGAAGTAAATGTACACAGTTGTCATAAGGCATACCCAAGACACATTATACTCAAATTATAAGAAGTTAAAGATAAAGAAAAAATTCTAAAAACAGCAAGAGAAAAATGTCAAGTCACCTATAGGGCAATCCCCATCAGGCTAACAGCAGAATTTGCAACAGGAACCCTACAGGCCAGGAGAATGTGATGACATACTCAAAGTGCTAAAAGTAAAAAAACTGACAATTAAGGATACTATATCCAGCAAAACTTTCCTTCAGAAATTAAGAAGAAATAGTAAGTTTCTCAGACAAACAAAAGCTGTGGGAATTCACCACCACAACAATGGCCTTTCAACAAATTCTCGAAAGTACTATATCTGCAATCAAAAGAGAGATATAGGTGACCATAAGTACATGAGAAATATAGTTGTTTATAGTAGTCTCTAATGCTTCCTTGTATTTCTGAATTACAGTTGTAATATCACCTTTTTCATTTCTAATTTTAATTTGGGTCTTCTCTCTTCTTTTTTT
>NW_007755084.1:0-1395 GCF_000696425.1 Galeopterus variegatus | reverse complement strand
ACACAATGGAATTCTACTCTGCTATAAAAAAGAATGAAATACTACCATTTGCAACAACATGCACAGACTTAGAGAAAATTCTATTAAGTGAAACAAGTCAAGCTCAGAAAGAGAAATACCACTTGGTCTCACTTATTTGTGGGAGCTAAAAATAAATAAATAAATAAATAAATAAATAAAGCACACAATCAAATAAAGTGGGGGGAGGGAAGAAGACACATCAATCACAACAATTCTTTGAACTTGTTAAGACAAGTGAACAGATATGATATAGGGAGGAAGAGGAATGGGTAAAGGGTCATGAAAATCACCTACAATATATATTGAAAAGTTAAAATAAACTTGAGGGCCGAGCCCATGGCACACTTGGGAGAGTGCGGTGCTGAGCGCTCCCGCCGCGGGTTTGGATCCTATATAGGGATGACCGGTGCGCTCACAGCGCTCACTGGCTGAGTGCAGTGCGGCCGGTCTCAAAAAGGACAAAAAAAAAAATAAAAAATAAAAACATAAACTTGAAACAGAAACCATTCTCCCAAACTCATTCTATGAAGTCAGCATCATCTTGATACAAATATCTGACAAAGACACAACAAAAAAGAAAGCTACAGATCAATATCATTGATGAACATAAGTGCACATATTCTCAACAAGATATTAACAAACAGAAAACAGCAGCATATCAAAAAGATCATACACCATGATCAAATGGGATTCATCACAGGGATGCAAGTATGGCTCAACATATGCAAGTCAATAAATGTGATACCCCATATTAACAAAAGCAAGGATAAAAACCATATGATTATCTCAATAGATGCAGAAAAAATATTTGAAAAAAATCATCATCACTTCATGATTAACACCCTGTACAAATTAGGTATAGAGAAGGAAAGTATCTCAACAGAATAAAAGCCATATATGACAATCCCACTATGAACATCATCCTGAATGGGGAAAAGCTGAAAGCTTTTCCTTTAAGAACTGGAACAAAACAAGGATGCTTATTCTCACCACTCCTATTTCATATAGCATTGGAAATATTAGCTAGAGCAATCAAAAAGAGAAAGAAATAAACATCTAAATTGTAAAAGGTTAAATCAAATTGTCACTGTTCACAGATGGCACGGTCCTGTATATAGAAAACTCATAATTTCTACCAAAAAAGTCCTATAGCAGATAAATAAATTCAGAAAAGTTGCAGGATACAAAAATTAATATACAAAAATCAGTAGCATTCTTATACATCAACAATGAATAAGCAGGAAAAATAAAAATCAGCCATTTACAATAGCTACCAAAGAATAAATTACCTAGGAATAAATTTAACCAAAGAGGTGAAAGATTTCTACAATAAGAACTACAAAACACTGCTGAAAGAAATTAAAGAAGAAACCA
>NW_007755083.1:7198-7687 GCF_000696425.1 Galeopterus variegatus | reverse complement strand
ATAATGACAAACAAAGCCACTCAAATAAAGCTGCTATGTTCTTCTTTTTCTTTTTCTCTTTTGTTTAACACTGTGCTCTAACCAACTGAGCTAATGGCATTGTCCTTTTTTCTTATTCATTTGGTGCTTATTCCCCATCATCATCTAGTTATGGCTAAGAGAGTTCTCCTTAATGTTAACCACACTATATTCACTTGACATTTTTAAATTCAAGAGAAATACTTGTATATCAACCCAATACACTAGCTCTTAAGAATTATAATTTTGTGTTATGACACCAAGGTAAAAGATTTGGATCCCCGTACCAGAGAGCCACACAAAAATTAAAAATTTATAATTTTGAAATCTGTAAACATAGGATCATGCTTTTGATAGAGTAAGTGGGGGGGAAGGAAAGCCAAACATGACACTATGTGTGCCATAGCTATAATTATAAAATATATATGCATTTAGACAAAGAATATGAAAATAGCTTTGTTAGGAGTTGAG
>NW_007755083.1:1251-5759 GCF_000696425.1 Galeopterus variegatus | reverse complement strand
TACTATCAGGTATGGTCTAGGAATGATTTATTACAAGCAAGAAAAATTCAGCCTTGCAGAAATGCATTTCCAGAAAGCACTTGATATCAACCCTCAAAGTTCAGTTTTACTTTGCCACATTGGAGTAGTAAGTAGCTTTCTAAACATTGCTCTGTTAATCTCCATTTTAAAACATGTTTGTTATTGACTTAATTGCTATAATGAAAATTGGGGCTTTTTATTTGGGGGGGGCTGAAATATTTATACATTTTAATATAAAAAATAGAATTGAGAATATCCTCCATTTAGCAGAATTTGCTCTGAAATTATAGGTTCATCAGCGTCTAGAAAGGGAGTGTTTTCTCAGTTAAAAACTTGACAGTCTATAGAGAAGGAGCTTTTAAAATTGTTGTTGAAACAGTATTCTGGAGACTTTTACAGCCAAAAATATCACCTTTTGGCTTGGCATAAAGAAAGATTGCTGGAGTGCCTTAATCCCTTGGGCAAGTCACTTAATTTCTCTGAGCTTCTACCTTATGAATGACAAGTAATAATACCATCATGCTTACATCATAGGGTTGTTATGTGATTCAAATTAAATACTTCAGACTTTTGGAAGCTCTTTTCCTTCTGATAATATTTAGCTCCTAAAAAGAGATGAACAAAGAAAAAATGAAAGAAAAAATATTTAGGTCCTAAATTAAGTAGGTAATATGTCAAACAAGTGGTTCCCTGTGTTTAAGCCTCTGAGTGACACAGGTGTGTCATAACTAATTAAAATTCTTATAAGGTGATGTGAATTACCATTTTTATATTTACTTTTTTTAACATATCTGATAATAAATTGTACTTTGATAGGAGAAAAACAGGTATGTTTGCTTTTTAAAATCTCATTTATTAGTTTTTCTGTAAGTATGTTATCTTAAGTTCTTGTTCTCATCCTCTCACACCTCTCTCCCTCTCTTTCTTACCTTCCATCACCTCCTCTTTCTCTTTGTCTTAGCAAGTTTGGCTTTTGTGAGAACAGGCCTACAATTTAAGAAAATTATGTTACTTTGGAATTTCACTATTTATTTTTGGGAGAGAATATCTCTTGACACTTTTAGTGAACATTGGACATTTTTTTTTTTTTTTTTTTGTCTTTTTCCGTGTCCGGCAACGGATCGCAACCCTCAGTGTCGCCCCCGTACCGGACCGGGACCAGCAACGGGATTGCAACCCTCGGTGTTGCTCCCGCGCCTCGCTCAGCCAGTGAGCGGGAACCGGTCTGTATGTGGGATCCGAACCCTCGGGCGGGAGTGGTGCCGCGCTTCCCAAGCGGCACACTATCCAGTGCGCCACCGGGCCGGCCCTGGACATTTTTTAAAGTAGCATTCTTCTAAAGTTTTTGTGGAACAGTTTGTTTTAAAAGTTTGAGTGGTTTATTTGAAGACGTTTTCAGATAAGAGAGTATGTTTTTCTCTTTTAAGGAACTAATATTTAGGGTCTTGATCCTGTGGACAGAATATTTGGCCACATATAGTAATAACCTTCCACAAAGATCATTGCATAGATGAGTTTAGCAACCAGACATTGGCAGTACCTACTCTCACATTCTTATGACAGTGATATTTGTTAAAGTTCCATAGCCACATCCATTCACCCCATTTTATTTTTAACATATAGTTTGTCCAAGAGAAATACAGCAGAATTTGGTTATATGCACATGAATTAATAGAGAAACTTGGTGATTTTTTAAAATCTTTTAAAGTTATTTAAAATACCTTAAATTACTTGCTTCCCAGTATTAGAGATCATTGGTTTTCAGTTATGTAAAGTAGAAGATCCATTTTTCAAATAATTCCTAGAATAGGTAAAAGTGTAATTGTTCTGATTAAAAGAGTCGGTAAGAAGGGGTTCCTTGAACATATTTTTGAAAAGCCTAATATTTAAAGGACCATAATAAACCTGTTCAAATGTGAATATTATCTGGCTAAATAGTACAGGTTTTTCTTGTGAAGGGAAAAGCAAGATTTTGCTTGCCTGTTAGACTTAAATGTAACCAAATACCTGCTCTAAAGATAGAATCTTGATTATCATTATGGATATGTAATGGTGGACTAGGAGCCAGAGGACCTAGATTTTGACCCCAGAGCTTAACATCTCTGGACTTGGGTATTCTCATCTTTAAAGCGAACCTATTCAACTAGAATTGGAAGAGATTTTGGAGATAATCTATTAATCATTTGGTAATTGGTTACAAAGTTCACTTAACACACAGTACACAGTCCATTAGACCGTTCAATCTTATCTCTAGTAGTTTTGTTATTTTTATATTGGTTTTGAGTCACATTATTTGTTTCTCACTTTTCTTCATAAATATCAAGAGGGAGCATTAACATCATTTTTATTTCTTATAGGTTCAGCATGCACTGAAAAAATCTGAGAAGGCTTTGGATACCCTAAACAAAGCCATTGTTATTGATCCCAAGAACCCTCTATGCAAATTTCATAGAGCCTCAGTTTTATTTGCAAATGAAAAATATAAGGTAAGATATATATCTTAATAGTCCTCAGCATTATATTGCTTAAGTTGTATTACTGATTATTTTCATTTATTTTGTATTCCTTTTTTTTTTTTTCTTCCTTTTTTTTCTTTTTTTCGTGACCGGCAACAGATCGCAACCCTCAGTGTTGCGCCCGCACCTCGCTCAGCTTTCTTCCTTTTTTTTCTTTTTTTCGTGATCGGCAACGGGATCGCAACCCTCGGTGTTGCGCCCGCACCTCGCTCAGCCAGTGAGCGGCCGGTCTGTATGTGGGATCCGAACCCTCGGCGGGAGCGCAGCCGCACTCTCAAGCGGCGCACTGTAGCAGTGCGCCACTGGGCCGGCCCCAATTGTATTCCTTTTTTAATAAACTAAAAGTCATTTATACTTTTGATTTGAGGCAGTTCATTTTCCCCATTTTCAAAAGCTTATCAATTTTATTCTCTTTCGTACTTTTATTTCTTTATGAAATATTCATAGAAAGGATGGGGATATGGATATTTAGGAATATGTGATTATCCCTTGTAAAGATTTCATATATAGAAAGGCAGTTGTTTCATCAGGAGGTTATCTTTAAGGTAAGACCTAAATCATGCTCTTAGGACTAAAATAAGTGAACAGGTGACGAATGTGTGTGCATTATTCAGCACATATTTATTGAGGACCTACTATGTGTCAGGCACTAGGAATATAGTGTGGAGAAAAGCAATCACATTCCTGCTTTTGAGGAGCTTAACTAGTACCCCTCTAATGCAAGAAAAAACATTAACCAAATAATCACAAAAATAGTACATGTTGAGTACATAAAGGGAAAACATAGTGAGTTGTGAGAGCTTGTAACAAGGAGACTAGATCTAGTCTGATGTGTTTCTCTCTTTAATTCTCATTCTGTTTTTCAAATTATGGGTCTGTAGCCTTACAAAAGTATTGAGGAAAGAATATAAGGAAAACTGAGAAAGAGAAAAGAGACATAAAGTGACATAGGATTTTTGTTATAACTTATGCAGTCATAAACCATGAATCCAAAATTCTGATTTATAGTTCAGGTTTCTTTTTTAATAAATTCACGTTCATACTAAAAAGAGTAAAAACTTACTTATTACTAAAAATACCTAAAATATAAGTTCTCATTCTTTCGTACTTTTATTTCTTTATGAATATTCATAGAAAGGATGGGGATATGGATATTTAGGAATATGTGATTATCCCTTGTAAAGATTCCATATATAGAAAGGCAGTTATTTCATCAGGAGGTTATCTTTAAGGTAAGACCTAAATCATGCTCTTAGGACTAAAATAAGTGAACAGGTGACAAATGAATGTGTGTGCATTATTCAGCACATATTTATTGAGGACCTACTATGTGTCAGGCACTAGGAATATAGTGTGGAGAAAAGCAATCACATTCCTGCTTTTGAGGAGCTTAACTAGTACCCCTATAATGCAAGAAAAAACATTAACCAAATAATCACAAAAATAGTACATGTTGAGTACATAAAGGGAAAGCATAGTGAGTTGTGAGAGCTTGTAACAAGGAGACTAGATCTAGTCTGATGTGTTTCTCTCTTTAATTCTCATTCTGTTTTTCAAATTATGGGTCTGTAGCCTTACAAAAGTATTGAGGAAAGAATATAAGGAAAACTGAGAAAGAGAAAAGAGACATAAAGTGACATAGGATTTTTGTTATAACTTATTCAGTCATAAACCATGAATCCAAAATTCTGATTTATAGTTCAGGTTTCTTTTTTAATAAATTCATGTTCATACTAAAAAGAGTAAAAACTTACTTATTACTAAAAATACCTAAAATATAAGTTCTCAGAAAAACTTGGGCCAAATAATCCATTTTAATACACTCTTTCCCTAGAAATCTTTTCTTCCAGTACACCTTGAAATCTGCTGAAATTGAAAAATACCAAACCATGGGCCGGCCCGGTGGCACGCTGGAGAGTGCGCCACTTGGGAGCACAGCGGCGCTCCCGCCGAGGGTTCGGATCCCATGTG
>NW_007755083.1:0-1180 GCF_000696425.1 Galeopterus variegatus | reverse complement strand
ATAGTTATAGCCATTTTGGGGTGTGAGGTTGGGCCTTAGCTAAATTATGAGGCTGACTTTTCTTTTAATTATGAGGCACAAATTGGATATAGGTAGATGACTATATGAAAAGGGCATAAAGAAAAGTTACAGATTCGTTTCCTGGCTCCAAAATGGAAATGAAATGGTATAAAAGAACCACCTCAACCTCTGTGGCTAAAACATTGCTAGCCATCACCCTAATTAATGTATTGTACTGATATCTGGTCATTTAAGTCTTGAGTCTTTTAGGGCAAAATTAAGAACTCTGATGCCATGTTAGACACTATTTCTCAATGAGCCTTTGTAATTAGATTATCTGGGGTAGGCAGAGGCATGATAATTTCATGAAATTTTGATAGTAATAATGTATAATCAGAAAGAAGACACATATAAATTCTGAACTGTGTGTATTGTAGCAGTAGAAAAGGATTGGAGTTTGTCATCCTGTTTCAGATTTCTTTAGTAGTGGTTCTCAAATTATATTCTGGAAACTTCTGGGAGTCTCCAAAACCCTTTCAAGGAGTCCAGGAGGTCAAAACTATTTTCATAATAATATCCAGATGTTATTTACCTTTCCACTCTCATTCTGTCATGAATGGACAGTTGAGTTTTCCAAAGGCTACATGACATTTGATATTAAAACAGATTGAATATAGAAGCACATGAGGAAATCCAGCTTTTTATTAACCAGGGATTTGCAAACGTGTTAATGTCACTCTTCTTGCTGACTTTTTGTTGTGTGTATGTGTGTTTTCTCAATGTACTCTGGTGAGTGCCTGCCATTTCTTAGTTCTTATTGTTATGTGTGTTTTTCATGCATTTTATTTTCTCAACAACAAGAATTAATGCAATAAGAAAGTACACTGATTAAGATCTAGTTAGCTTGAGGTCTCATCCCTGAATTATTGTAGCTGACCACTTTTTTACTTCTGTAATGTCTGTGAAACTAACTGCCTTTTTAAAATTCCTTCTGCTGAAACGCCAGCGTGGATTCTGCTTTTTGGATTAGAGCCACTGTCTTTCAGGATGAAGAGTTACCTGTGTGAATAGTAGAGTAAAAGTGTCTCTGGAAAGGAGGAAAATGTATTTTAACATGCGTGACTGACTTGATTCCTTTGAGTTTTCGAGGGATCCCTCTGGCTTGACAGGTGGAAAACAC
>NW_007755082.1:5748-7688 GCF_000696425.1 Galeopterus variegatus | reverse complement strand
CCTTTATAAATTACCCAGTCTCAGGTAGTTCTGTTATAGCAACACAAAACGGACTAAAACAAAAAGGGAGTACACACATTTTTACTGAAAACTATATTTGAAAAACAGTCCATAAACCTCTACATTTCATAAACCTCTACATTTCAATCTCCAAATCTTGATCTTTTTATTTATACTGAAGTAAAGTCTCAGGTACTACAAGTCAGTACAAAGAATTTTAAAGACTGCATATGGTTACAAAAATATGCATCAAGGACATATATTTTATTTCATAGGAAACTAAAACTATGTACAAAAAATCACTTGTGTTCATTAATGCTGATCCTAACTTGTTTGATTTTTTAAGCACCACCATAAAACAAAACAAAACTTTGAGAGAAAGGTGATATAGCAAAACTCTCTTTAAACCCAGCTTGCTTCACCATTTCATTTTTCAGTTTCATTGGAAAATTCAATCACTCCCTGGTTAGAGAATGTATTTAAAATAGTCCAGAGTTTGGAAGGGTCCTCACAGTTATGCTGGTGTTCCCAGTGCAGGAGGAGTTCCTCTTTCCTTCCCAGCGTTTGTGCACAAAGGAGGCAGTTAAAGCCCGAATGGGACCAAAGGAGAATGGTTTGGGGGCGGGGACACTTAGGGTCCTGGGGGTTTTCCCTTGGTGCATTTGTTCCTGGTTGGGCTCCTTCATTTTCCATGGGTATTTCCACACCATTCTGATGATGAAGGCACAGTTGGCTTTTCAATCCAGCCAACGCATGTGATTCTCCCTCGGAGGGACAATGCTTCATCAGCTCTCTTCTCTCAGGATGCTGTTTCCAGTCAGGAGCAGCAGGTTTGACCAGTTCCTTCTGAGCTCCTTTGCTTCCTGGTAAGATCCCTTCTTGTAGCCTGCCCTGAATTTCTTCTCCATGGACATAAAGTAAATGAAACTTTATTTCGGCAAAAGACTGAGCAGTGATCTGACAACGGCCACATTTGATTTGTAATTTGACTTCGTCTGCCTGGTTTAGAAGGAAGTCTTCTTCCAAGCTTGACTTGTTTTCTCTGAAAAGGGCAAAAATAGTCTATATAAGAGTTTATGGAAAAACACAGTTGGAACTTTTCCTTTCAGCTCTGAACCTTCAGGTATCTCAAACACAGCCACAGATGAGCAGTACAAAGGATGGGCTAAAGAGAAAGAACCTGGGATGACCTTCAGTTGGTGAACACCGGGTGCCACACGTTTCTCAAGCTATCAGGGTCTGTTTAGTAAAAGAGTCTTTCCCTTCTGCATCGCCCCCAGGTGAGCCAACTCTTCTTTGCTTACCACAGGAACAGGTGTAATCAACACGGAAGAGTCAGGTAATACCAAGTGAAGCGCTGCAGGAACACCTAGTTCAGCTGAAGGTAACTGTCCCACGTCACCGTTGCCCTCCCTTACCTGGAGCACTGAAAGCAGTTTAGACATTTTACCTAAAAATCAAAATCTTAACTACAGGAAAACAAATAATAAGTGAGGCTTCTTTGTACACTAGAGAAAAGCACACAAGTCTGAAAGGGGACAGAAATGTCCAGGAAAAACAGAGAAACTACAGAAAAGCAAGGAAGAAATAGCGTAGGCACTCCTTATCTTTATCGAACATAACAGAGTATGCCAAAATGGAATACAAAGTATTGAGAGCAACTGGGACAATTAAAAATAACAAAGGGCAGAGAAGCTAAAGTGTTGGAAAAGGTTTACTTCTCATGGTGCTGATGAGAATTAATTTCAGCGAAACTCTTTCTCAGTCACTTTAGTGGAAAGTAGACACACACAGCTCAAACCGAGGGTATTTCTCTGGTAATTATTGCTCTAATGCCTGCCTGCCAGGCTTTCAAATTACTTAGCTTATTTGCTTAGGATGCTAGGAAGCAGTATCTGCAAAAAGGAATGACACAGGAAAAAGTTAATCTGGCCTGATGG
>NW_007755082.1:4546-4783 GCF_000696425.1 Galeopterus variegatus | reverse complement strand
TGCTAGGAAGCAGTATCTGCAAAAAGGAATGACACAGGAAAAAGTTAATCTGGCCTGATGGCAAATATAAGGCAAATGTAGATGGTTAGGTCTGGGCACCTCAGGGTATGGTCAATACAGCTGACCTACCCCGAGACCCCACCACGGGTCATGCCATGTTCTGAGGCCAATGATGTTATTTAGATATAAATTCTGTGGACATAATTTTGGGAAAAATTACTTGTAAAGACTAACAGG
>NW_007755082.1:0-272 GCF_000696425.1 Galeopterus variegatus | reverse complement strand
AAAAAAAAAATAAAGTTTCTCTATCTGAATCAGTTTTTAAAAGCAGTATCTTTTGGGATATTTTGATGAGTGTGTCTGTGCGTAAAAATATGTCCAGATATACATACAGAGAATGGCTCATATCTCTTATTTTCCTTGGCTACTTAACGACAAGAATTGCTAACGATCAGGGAAATAATCTAGCAATCTGACAGGCAGTGCATAACTACCCCCCAAAGTTAAGCACTGAGAAGTATTAGAGCTCATTACCTCCAGAGGACAACTGGAGTCCT
>NW_007755081.1:3228-7690 GCF_000696425.1 Galeopterus variegatus | reverse complement strand
CTCTCCCAGGTCTGGGGTCACAGACTTGTGACATGCCTATCACAGACCCAGGCCCAAGCATTTAGCTTACACACAAACATATACACGCATACATGCACAAGTACACATCTGATGGTTTTTCTATCCAACCCACCCTGAAGCTCTGGCCTGGGTTTGATTTGAGCAGGGGCTTGGTGCTCAGTGAAGATGGGTCTTGACCCAGATATTGGCTCACGCAGCACGGGGAACCGTGGAGCAAGGAAACCGGTCCAATCTCCACCCAGGACTTGTGTCCGCACCCCTGTGCGACACCCTACTACCCTGGCCAAGGCCAGTCGGAAGACAGGAGTGTGATGGGAGAAGGAGAAGCTAGAGTCAGATTTGTCTTCACACAAAGCCAGATTGCTGGAAATCCAGGTTCAAATAAAAAAGACAGGCTGAGGGAGGACTTCATGCCGAAAGTCCTTCTGCGGGCAGGATTCCCCCACAGACCTTTGAAGCAGCACGTTCTCCTTGAGTAATTCTACTGGTACTCTACTTTCATGTTTATGGACAACCAAGTGTGTGGACAACAGGAGGGTCTTGTGTCCCCAGCCTGCCATCTCCAGAACTCTCCCTGTCTGCCTGCCCCTCTGCCTGGGACCCTCACCAGGGCATTCTAGGTGGAAATGTGAAACCCAACCCAGGCCACAGCAAGCCTCATGGCATGGGGAAAGGAGTGCCAACTGGTATTTTGCCTTTAGTCTGAGTGTCCATGGGGGCCCCGCTGACCTCAGTTTCTCCATGTGTAAAATGGAGCTAGTGCCAGTCTCTGCCTACCTCACAGGGACTATTGCAGGGTCATAGGAGAGGTGGGCATGAGCCGTGGTCATATGAGGTGGTGGCATATGAGAGGAGGGTGCCTCACAAACTCGGGGTGAGGGCCTGGCCTGCAGTGCGCATCAGCAGAGCATCTGGGAGTAAGTGTGGGACGCGCGTCTTCCTGGGCATGTCTGCTCAGTGTCAAGGTCTAGCTACAGACATTGTGGGGCTTACTTCTTGCTACTGGATGGGAGCCGGTGTGTGTGCGTCCTGGGCATGGGGAGTGATGGGTGGCTGGGATGGGTCTCCAGGTCTATGACCTTTCTCTTAAGTGATTATTTTGTGACACTCTCATTCCTGGACCACCTGCCAGGATTATCTGTTGTACCTGTGGCATTCCTTGTTATGTCAGTTATCACAGTTTATTCAACTCTAACAGGACAAATGAACAACAGAACCATGAATAGGAGGCCATTAAAGGTCTTTTGTGACAGAGGATGCTGGCTGTGCTTTTATTTCTGTCTCATAAGCCCACGGCAGTATGCAGACCAGCTGCCCTGCTGCTCTGGACTGGCAGACAGGGCCCATAGTGGAGCTAGGTATTTTCTTCCCTTTTCTGTGGCTCCAGCTCCAACCTGGTCCTTGCACCCCTTTCTGAAGCCTGCCAAGAATTTTTCTCCTGTGCCTCTCCTGCCACTTTGTCATCTTATGGCCTTGGAGAAGGCCACTCAGATTCCTCTGATCCCTCTCAGACACCACTGGATTCCATGATCCCTGGTTCACTCCTGGGGCGTAGCTATCTCATCTCTACCTTTGGTACCACTGACCACATCCATTCTCATCTGCTCTGCTGGGTCTTCCTGAAGTCACTTCAGTTTTCTAAGACCGACTTAGTGCCTGGTCTAACAGAATACATGGGAGGAGTAGGGATATAGATGAGGAAAAGGCAATGTTCTAACAGATGATGTACTCGATTTCACAAAAGGAGGATGCCCATGAATACAAGATAACTCTCCTAGAAAACTGATTATATATGGAAGACATTTTTTTTACATCTCTGTAAAATAGTGTGCAACTTCAATCAAAGCATTGCATGTTCCTTTGCAGCAAGAGTAGGGCAGTGGGAAGACCTTGACAGGAGGATTAGGAGACTGAAGGTAGAGTTTTTGTTCTGCTGCCCTGTCATTTGGACTGTAGCAGTGCAAGGGCAGACAAACAGAGTCTATACTGGTAGCAGGAATTTAATTGGGGAAATTGATTATTACAAGGTTGGAAAGGATAAAAGGACAAATGGGATGTCAGGTGACCCAAAGGCCGGGTAAAGAGGAAACGATTACCACACCTAGGATGAAGCATCAAGGAGAGGTGTTACTCCCGCTGAGGAACCAGGTCAGCCCAGTAGGGACATTGAGGGAGAGGGTATCTTACGAAGCCAGAACAACAGAAGAAACACAGCCATTGCTGGCAATGCTGCTCAAAGCAGAGACTGGGAGAAATACTCTGGCTTCTCCTGCCCTTCAATTTCATGCCAATGTCTCCTATTGGCAGAATCTAATTAAAAACTAATTTTCAAGGAATTTTTGGAAATGTAGTTTGCAATGGTCAGTGCTCTGCAATACAAAGCAAGAGAAGATCAGGGGATTAGATCTGAGACCAAATAAGGAAATGACTGGCTCTTCCTTAGTCTTTTCATGAAAATAACAGGAATAATTATACTGGCTTGATTACCACAACTTAGGAGTGCCACAATTTAAAAGGAATGTAAAATATCATGTTTTAACGGGATTCTAAAAATGGGAGAGATGTTTGCTATTGCCTCTTATTTTTCAACTTTTCTACTGCTGTCACCTGCAGCAGTGTCCTTTGTGTGAAGTTTCTTGGAGTCTGCAGGGGAGAAGGGTGCAATGACCAATGGCCAAAATGGCATCAATGTAAATACACAAAGATCAAGAAAGAACAGAGAAATATGACACCACCAAAGGAAATCAACAAAGCACCAGTAATGAACCAGAGCAATAATGGGTTTATGAAATGTCTGACAGAGAATTCAGAATAATCCTCTTAAAGATGTTCAGGGAGTCATAAGAACATACATATATAAAAAATGCTATTTGGAAAACAATCCAGGAGCAGAACAAGGAAGCTGATTAAAAAATAGAGTCAATTTAAAAAAAAAAGAAATGGTAGAAATATATAGTATGTTATCTGAACTGAAAAACTTGATAGCTCTAATAGCAGACTTGAACAAACAGAGGAAAGAATCAGTAAGCTCAAAGACAGAACATACAAAATTATCCAATTAGAGGAGCAAAAAGAAAAAAAATAAGAAAAAATAAAATGGAACTGCAATTATAAGACTCCTTCAAGTGTAATAATCTCCTCATAATTGGTGTACCTAAAGGAGATGAAAAAGGAAGAGACCCAGAAAACATATTTAAGGAAATAATGGCTGAAAGTTTCTCAAGTATGGAGAAAGATGATAGTATCCAAGTACAGGAAGCTCAAAGGTTACCAATCAAATTCAATCCAAGGAGGAGCACCCCGAGGCTTATCATAATCAAAAACAAAGAAAGAGGGCCGAGCCCGTGGCACACTCAGGAGAGTGCAGCGCTGGGAGCACAGCAGCGCTCCCGCCGCAGGTTCAGATCCTATATAGGGATGACTGGTGCACTCACAGCGCTCACTGGCTGAGTACGGTGTGGCCGGTCTCAAAAAGGACAAAAGAAAAAAAAAAAAGAAAAAAAGAAGAAAGAATACTGAAAACAGCAGAGGAAAAAAACAACACGATATTCAGTGGAGATCTAATAGAGCTCTCAGTGGATTTCTCAGTATAAGCCCTGCAGTCCAGGAGAGAGGGGGATGATATATTCAAAGTACTGAAGGTAAAAGACTGCCAAACAAGAATTCTGCATCCAGCAAAACTAATCTTCAAATATGAAGGAGAAATAAGGTCTTTCCCAGACAAACAAAAGACAAGGGAATTCTTCAACACCAGACTTGCCTTACAAAAAATGCTGAAGGGAGTTCTTCAAGCTGAAAGAAGATGATACTAATGTGTAATAAGAAAACACTTGATGATACAAAACTCACTAGTAAAGTAAGTACACAGACAACCTCAGAATACTCCAATGTTGTAAGGGTGGTGAATAGACCACTTATATCCCTACTATGAAGACTAAAGGACAAACCAAACAAGATAATAACAAATCCAACAATTGTATAAGAGATAGGCAATATTAAAATATGTAACCTGAAACAACAAAATGTCAAAAGCGGGGGTGGATGACAAAAGAGTTGGCTTTCATTTTTTCTCTTTTCTTAGTGATCAAAGTTAAGTTGTTATTAGTTTAAAATAATCTGTAATAACTATAACTTTTTTTTGTAATCCTAACAGTAACCATAATACAAAAATGTAGAATAGACATACTAAAAATAAACAGCAAGAGGGCTGGCCTGGTGGCACACTCGGTAGAGTGTGGCACTTGGGAGTGCGGCAGCGCTCCCGCTGAGGGTTCGGATCCCATATAGAGACTGGTCCGCTCACTGGTTGAGCGCGGTGCGGGCGCGACACTGAGGGTTGTGATCCCGTTGCCGGTCGCGGTACGGGCGTGACACCGAGGGTTGCGATCCTGTTACCGGTCACAAAAAAAGACAAAAAGGAAAAAAAATAAAAATAAAAATA
>NW_007755081.1:0-715 GCF_000696425.1 Galeopterus variegatus | reverse complement strand
AACATATTCAAATCAATAAATATGATACATCACATCAACAGAATCAAGGGAAAAAAACTATGTGATCATTTCAATAGATACAGAAAAAGCATTCGATAAAATACAACACCATGATAAAAACACACAACAAATTGGGTATAGAAGGAATGTACCTCAACATAATAATGGCCACATTCAACAAACACACAGCTCACATACTGAGCAGACAAAAAAATTGAGGCTTTTTCTCTAAGATCTGGAATAAGACATGGAGGCACATTTCCCCTACTCTTATTCAACACAGTACTGGAAGTTCTAGACAGCTCAATAAGGCAAAAAAAAAAAAAAAAGTAATAAAGGCATCCAAATAGAAAAGGAAGAATTCATACTATACTTATTTGCAGATGACATGACCATATAAACAGAAAACCCTAAGGACACTACCCAAAATTACTAGAACTAATAAATGAATTCAGTAATGTGGCAGGATACAAAATCAACATACAAAAATCAATAGCTTCCTATATGCCAATAACAAAATATCTGAAGAAGAAATCAAGAAAGAAATCCCATTCACAATAGCTATCAAAAAAAAAAAATACCTAGGAGTAAATTTAACCAAGGATGTGAAAGACCTCTGCAATGAAAACTATAAAACCGTGGTGAAAGAAATTAAAGACAAAAATAAATGGAAAGATATCCCCTGTTCATGGGTTAGAAGAATTAATATCATCAA
>NW_007755080.1:7413-7691 GCF_000696425.1 Galeopterus variegatus | reverse complement strand
GCCCTCCTGTAAGCCAGACACAAATAGATGAATACGATGAACAATTTGAATTGACTTCCAGTTGCAACCTAACAATTATGTTACATGATGAATTTCTTTGAGAAGTGAAAGTTGGTAGAATACTGAACTAGGGGACCTAGCTGTGCCATTAATTAGGCATACAGAAATATAATGTTTCAATATGGATAAACAGAGGATTATATAAAAGTAAGATTCTATATAACAGAAACTCAGATACTTCCTAATTCCTTATATTTATCTGGTAATTAAGAGTCTGA
>NW_007755080.1:1595-2909 GCF_000696425.1 Galeopterus variegatus | reverse complement strand
TAATACTCTTACCGAGGTAAGTCTGTTGATGGTGATGAGTTTCTTCTTTTATAATTCATCTCGATGCCTTTTTCCTGCAACCTGCAAATCAGGTCTGGTTTGTAAAGTCAATGAGTAGAATTTAGTGGGATTGAGGGCTCAAGACAGTTGAATGGAGAGAGAGTTGTGGTAAGAAAAGTGAGAATATAATTTAAGATATCAGGATTTAAGCAGTTTCAGGTAAGAATGAGGTCCACGTAATGTCCATCAGAGTGAAAAGTGGAGTGGAAAAGAAAATAACGGCATTTAAAAAGTCAAGAAACACTGAAGCTCAGGTAGGTGGCTGTTAGGTAGGTTAGCTTCATGGATGTTACTGTCAGGCCAGTGAACAAAGATTTTTAAGGCAGAGATCAAAGACCTGAATGAGTATGAGAAGTGACTCTGGAGGTGATAGCATGAGACACACCATTTCTGGATATCTGTGGCTCAATAATCTTCTTTGCTTTAGGAAGTGCCAGTCTCCTATTTCACCTCATACTGGTGGAGCCCTCAGTCCCAGTACCCATCATTTACCCTGGCCACAGGGCCAGGGCAATGACGTAGGCTTGTTCAGGAAAAATCCTCATCCCCTAGTCCACAGTAATTTGCTCAGGTATGTCATGCGATCAATGCCAGATCCTTCCTTGCTGGCGCTATTGGGGCTGGGAAAGGGAGAGTGGGAGAGAGAGCACCGTGATGCTGTATTGTTGGAACCCTGATCCAGCTGTGCCTGATGCTGTAGGTATTCCTATTTCTTCCAGGTATGTGAGCCAATAAACCTTCAAAATTTTAACTTAAGATACTTTGAATTGGGTTTTCTTTACATGTGCTCCAGAATATCCTAATGTATAGCAGGATATCATTTTCTTGCTCTTTGTTCTTTACAAGATGGCTACAAAGGAATAAATGTAGTTTTCTATTTCTCTTGTTTGTGTGTTTTGGTTCTTTGGGAGATAACAACCAGGTAATTGAGGGAGAGGTTCTACTTTTCTTAGTTATTGTTTCAATCTCTGACCTCAGGCACAAGAAAGGATATATTAGTTTATTTTATGAACTTTATCTTCAAATCCAGAAGGGTCTGAGCTTTAGAGCATTATTTCAAAGACCAGCAGGAAGCTGAAATGGTGCAAAAAAAAAAATTTAATCTGCGAGAACAGTTGAAATTTCAAGAAAATGTAATTTCACAGTTGTTCTTACTCATTCAAATCAAATCTATCCACCAAATCTCTATTAAGGCCCTCCTGTAAGCCAGACACAAATAGATGAATACGATGAACAATTTGAATTGACTTCCAG
>NW_007755080.1:0-384 GCF_000696425.1 Galeopterus variegatus | reverse complement strand
AGCACCTGCCATATATCTGGCACCTGGCTGGGCACTGAGAATACGATGGTGAACAATGCAGGCCCAGTTCCTGCCCCCTCTTCCTCAGGGCACATCAGGGGACTCTGAGGCTTCACAGGGTTTATCCACTTTTCTCTTCATGCCTAGGAGGTGATAAAACCTACATTCAAACACCACTGTCCTAAGTAGTACAAGGTTGTCTCTACTAAATGGGCTCATTGTTATTCTTTTTGTCACTTTAGAGGAGAATTTTTATTTCCTATCCAGTTTGAGGTTCAAATAACTGAAAATTCATCCCAGACATCAGTTTGGTTGAGTTGGAAAGGCTCATCATGTTCAAGTGCCTCATTTTTAATATGGGGAAACTGAGTCAAGAAATGTTAA
>NW_007755079.1:6815-7691 GCF_000696425.1 Galeopterus variegatus | reverse complement strand
CCCCCCTGATGAGTAGAACACCCAGTATCTGTCTGTCTGCATGATAGAAATCTACAATGATGTTTTCAGTCAGATGTCTTGGGCTTTGTTCCCCAGTTGCCCCAAACATCATTTTTCTTTCTCTGCACTGGCACGACTCTGGGGATCACACCCAGCAGCCAGTCTCAAGCTCTTCTATCTGACCATCCCCAGAGGTCACAGATGAAGGCCTGGGCAGGTGGGACCCTGAGAGAGGGGTTTTTCTCTTGAAACCACTCATGGAGGTTTTGGATGGCCTCACAGTGTCTGGGCTCCTCTGTTTGTGTGGCCTTATGAAGTGGCCAAAGCAAATTGGAACCACTCAAAGAGTCTTCTTTTGTTGATTTTTCAAATTCAAGTTTTACTACTCTGTGTAGACTCGACTCACATTTTAGGTTTTAGAGCAGGATTTTGAAGTATAGAGGAAGGAGTAGATGAGATCATCTTCACTAGCATGCTTTGCCTAATAATTGGATAACAGAAATACAGAACTTCAAAGATCTAGAGCTCTTGGAAATCATCTGGTCCAACCATTTCACCTTGCAGGTGAGGAAATTCAGTCCGACGGGGTGAGTGATATGCTTGACTTCTATAGCAGGCAGCTGAACTGTGTTAGGACCCACCCAGGGAACTTTGTCTCACCCTGTCTTGATGTCAAATATTTGGAATTAGTTCTGCCACCCCTCACCACCAGGATTTAAATGTATTGCTTTTTCTGTGTCTTCTTTTTAGAAGCACTTTGAAGAGAGATGGTATCAGCTTTTGAGATCAAATGATTAGAAAAACCAAGTGTGTTCATTAAGGGAGGGAAGAGAGGTAGAGGAAGTTGATTTTTCTTGATAATATTATTCATCTTAA
>NW_007755079.1:0-1437 GCF_000696425.1 Galeopterus variegatus | reverse complement strand
CCATCATAGTGGTGTATCAGCCTGTTTTTGTTGCTTATAACAAAATACACTGAAGTGGGTAATTTATAAGAAAACAAAATTTATTACTTATAGTTTTGGAGGCTGGGAAGTCCAAAGTCCAGGCAATACATCTGGTGAGGGTCTTGGTAGTGGCAACAGTGACCCAGGGGTCTCACATTGCAAAAACTGGCAGAGCAAAGAGAGGTACGGACTCTCCGTGCTCCCCTTTTAAAGCCCTCAGAACCACATCCCAACCACCATTATTAGTCCATTCACTACAGCATGGCCCTACAATCTAATCACCTCTTCAAAGCCTCACCTTTCAATTCCCATAGTACGATTTCCTACCCCCTTAACACTGTCACAGTGGGGGCCAAGTTTTGGGGGTATACTCAATCCAAGTTGAGTGGTATTAAGAAGTGAAACCTTNGAAAAATTTTAACCAGAAAATTGGAATTTGGGCTTCATTATTGTGGGTGCTTATTTAAAGATCTACTTGCAGTGTGAGACTAACTTTCAATAACAGCCTTCAAATATAGGGACAAATCATACTTTCCCAGGTAAATTATTTTTATTTTGTTATAAACATTGTTTGTACTCATTAAATACAATTTAGAAAAAAATGGTAAAATGGAGAAATTTATTTATGGTTCTACTATTCAAACATTGTATTATTTTTTGTTCTTCCATATATGTAAGATTTTAAAAATTTATAATTCCTCTAAATGTACTCTTTTCTCTTTCAGTTAATACTGTGTCATAAGTATTATCTATGCTTTTATGTAATATTTGCCAACATGTTTATAAATACTTATATTATATTTCAATAAGTGGACAACTCATTTAAGCTATTTCATTAGTTTAGGCAATTAAGTTTTTTCCAATTGTTTGCTATGGTAGATAAAGTTGTTCTTCTGCTTCTGTGATATTACCCTCTTTTTGGAGGGTGGTCCACCAGCATGTATCAAAACCTGAAACTGTGCATACTCTTGGACCCAAAACCTCTCTTTCTAGGAATTTGCTTTAAAGAAATAGCGTTATTTATAAAGACTTGTTTGCAAAGTTTTCAGCATTGCTTTTGTGAGTGAATATTTAGAAATGATAAATGTTCAACAGAGGAGATTCATTAAGTAAGGTCTGATGTATCCATGCAATGCAGTACTTTCATGGAGCCATTAAAAATATTGTTTGGAAGAATAGGTGAGGATGATTAAATATTAATAACAATGGCTTTCTTTTGTTGAGTTATAAGGCGCTGTGCTTATACATATTTAACATCTAATTTAATCCTTAACAATCCATGTGTCTGGTATTATTATTATTATCGTCTCCTTCATACAGATAAAGAAACAAGCTTAGAGGGTTAGGTGACTGCTAAAGGACACACAGCTGGTAACCAAGTAAGCAGTGAAATCAAGACACATACCCTGGCAGAGC
>NW_007755078.1:15036-15799 GCF_000696425.1 Galeopterus variegatus | reverse complement strand
TTGTGATATCAAAACATAAAATATGGGGGTGGAGAGAAGTAAGACTGTAGAGTTTTTGTCTTTGATTGAAACTATGTTGTTATCACCTTAAAATAGACTCTTATGACTGTAAGATATTTTATGTAAGCCGCATGTTAATCACAAAGATATAAACCTCTTAGATACACCAAAGATGAAGAGAAAGAAATCAAAAGATAACACTACAAAATATTTTTCAAATCCCAAAGGAAGACAGCAAGAGATTTTTAAAAAGGAAAAACAACAACAAAAACGAAAAATAGCAAATGGCAAAAGTAAGTCCTTACTTGTCAATAATTACTCTAAATTTAAATGGATTAAATTCTCCAATCAACAGACAGGCAGTGACTGAATAAATTAAAAAATATAAGATTCAACTATATGTTGCCTACAAGAGTTTATTTATTTTTAAAACTTTATTTTATTTTGTCAATATACAATTTGGTTGATTATTGTGGCCCATTAACAAAACCTCCCTCCATCCTGCTTCTCCCCCCTCCCTCCCAACAACCTCCTATCTGTTCACTTGTCATTTCAACTTCAAGGAATTGTTATTGCTGTGTCTTCTTCTCTCCCCCCCATTTATTTGTGTATTTATTTATTTATTTTTAGCTCCCACAAATAAGTGAGAACATGTGATATTTCTCTTTCTGTGTCTGACTCATTCCACTTAATGTAATTCTCTCTAAGTCCATCCATGTTGTTGCAAATGGCAGTATTTTATTCTTTTTTATAGCAGAGTAGT
>NW_007755078.1:12865-13412 GCF_000696425.1 Galeopterus variegatus | reverse complement strand
CACATAGAACATTATCCTGGATAAATCACATGCAGGACCACAAAAAGTTCTTGACAAATTTAAAAAGATTGAAATCATATCAGTATCTTTTGCAACCACAATATTATGAAAAACAAATCAATACCATGAAGAAAATTGGAAAATTCAAAAATATGTCGATATTAAGCAGCATGCTCTTGAAAAATGAAAGTGTCAAAGAAAAAATCAAAAGAAAATCATTAAATATCTTGAGATGAATTAAAATTGAAACACATATCAAAACATATGGGATGTAGCAAAAGCAGTTCTAAGGGGAAAGTTCATAGTGATAAACACCTAAAAATAAGGAAAGAGAAAGATCTCACATACACAACTTAACCTTATCATGCAATACTCTAAAAGAGAGTAAATTAAGCCCAATGGTATCAGAAGGAAGAAAATAATAAAGATTATACAAGAAATAAATGAAATAGAGACTAGCAAAACAATTTTTAAAATCAACAGAACCAAGAGTTGGGTTTTGAGAAGATATACAAAATTGACAAGCCTTTAGTTAGACTAAAAAAAA
>NW_007755078.1:10258-10870 GCF_000696425.1 Galeopterus variegatus | reverse complement strand
TGTGAAAGACCCATACACTGAAAACTATAAAATCTTAATAATAAATTAGACATTAATAAATAAAAAGATATCTTATGTTCATGGATTAGAAGAATTAATATTGTTAAAATATCCATACTACCCAAAACTATCTAATGATTCAATGAAATCTCTATCAAAATTTCACTGACATTTTTCACAAAAATAGAAAAAAATATTA
Source organism: Galeopterus variegatus (assembly GCF_000696425.1). Taxonomy (NCBI): domain Eukaryota; kingdom Metazoa; phylum Chordata; class Mammalia; order Dermoptera; family Cynocephalidae; genus Galeopterus; species Galeopterus variegatus. The sequence continues at coordinate 10,671 of NW_007755078.1, read as the reverse complement.
AATCCATATGGAACCACGAAAGACCCCAATAAGTTTAAGCAGTCTTAAACAAAAAGAACAAAGCTGGAGGCATCACCCTACCTGATTTCAAAATATACTACAAAGCTATTCTAATCAAAAGAGTGTGGTACTTCTATAAAAACAGACATATAGGCTAATGGAATGAAATAGAAATCCCAGGAATAAGTCCACTCATTTACAGTCAATTTNTGAACAAATGGTGTTGAGAAAATTGAACATCGATATGCAGAAGAATGAAATTGGACCCTCATTTCAAACCATACACAAAAATCAACTAAAAATATATTAAAGACTTAAATGTAAAGCCTGAAACTGAAACTACTAGAATAAAACATAGGGGAAAAGCGTTCTGACACTGGTCTGTGCAATGTTTATTTGGTTATGAATCCAAA
>NW_007755078.1:7285-7692 GCF_000696425.1 Galeopterus variegatus | reverse complement strand
AAGAAATATATTTGAAGGAATACTGGCATTTCTCCACAAAAATGATAAATAAATACAACACATAAGTTCAGAAAACTTGGCAAACCCAAAATAGAATAAATAAGGAAAACCGTATCTAGGCACATTACAGTCAAACTGATGAAAATCAAGTTAGAATCTTAAAATCACCTAGATAATAAAAATACATTATATAGAGAGGAGGAATGATCAGAGCAACAACTAATTCTCATCAGAAACAATGGGGACTAGAGGATAACGAAATGATACCTTAGTGTGCTCAGAAAACTGGGAGAAATTTAATCCAGAATTCTATATTTAATGAAAACATGTCATAAAAGTAAAAAAGAAATTAAAGCATTTTCGAATAGATGGAAGTCAAAAGGCTTTGTTGTTTATAATTCTACAGT
>NW_007755078.1:4819-5302 GCF_000696425.1 Galeopterus variegatus | reverse complement strand
AGTGAAGCACTCTGCCTCTGCCACCCTGTCTCCCCCACTGGGATTGGCTTGGAGCTAGCAGGAACTTCCCCTTGTGAGAAAAAGTTCAGCAGAAGGCCCCAGCAGTCCTTATTACCACCACAGACACATGGAGTCTTTGCTACAGGAGAATCCTGTAGTCCTCACAGGCCCTGAGCCCAGTTTGGGGAGCTACTTAGAGTTCACATAAAAATATTGCTCCATTCTAGAACCCCACATTGTGCAACCCTCACTGCCAAAACCCAAGCTACTGTGGCACTACACCATCTTGAAACCAGAGCCAATGCTAGAGTGCACCCTGCTTTGTGTGTCACTGCATCACTCCATCCCTAAGGCTCCATCATTATTCCACCCACACAGATGTCTTCAGTGCCTGGCTACTCAAAGCATAGTCTCATCAAAACAGTCATGACTTCAGCAGCCAAGCCCATGCAGTGCCCTGCTCCCCAAAGAACAGGAGGTCCT
>NW_007755078.1:2377-2746 GCF_000696425.1 Galeopterus variegatus | reverse complement strand
GAATGAAATCTATAAATAAAGAACAAAACCCTCACCCCTCTCTGGAGATCTGAGAGTGCAGCTGGGATAAAACTGATAGTTCCAACCATTTAATCACATGATGGTTCCTCTAGCAAACAGTCTCCATCTGGAGACCATCCAGGAGCCCTCAACTAGCAGTAATCTCATTAGCATACAAAAACACACTAATCACTTTAAAGATTCCAGAAGTTTTAGAAGCTCCCTGCTGAATGCTGAGATGAAGAGCAAATATATATTTCTTTGTATAAATCACAATATCACAGTGATATCAATCCCATTTTCATATACCTGTTGGCCACCTGTATGTCTTCTTTGTGTAAATGTCTACTCAGCTTATTTAAATACAGT
>NW_007755078.1:0-510 GCF_000696425.1 Galeopterus variegatus | reverse complement strand
TAAAATTTTTTCAATGCTTATTCCTAAGTATTTTATTATTATTTTTGATGCTATTGTAAATGGGATTGTGTTCTTAATTTTTTTTTACATACCTCATTGTTGGCTTATAAAAAAGCACAGCTGATTTTTATATGCTGATTTACTTTACCAAATTAGTTTACTACTTCTGACATTATATGTGTGTATGTGTGTGTGTGAGAAGTTTTCAAGGTTATCTATGTATAAGATCATGTCATCTATAAACACAGAAAATTTTTGTTCTTACTTCTTTATTTAGGTGGCTTTTATTTCTTTTTCTTGCCTAACTGCTCTAGCTAGGACTTCTAGTACTATGTTGAGTAGAAGTGGAGAGTGGGCATCCTTGTCTTCTTCCTAATCTTAGAGAAAAAGCTCAGCTTTTCATCATTGAATATACTGTTAACTGTGGGCTTCTCACATATGACTTTATTGTGCTGAGGTACATTCCTTCCACATTTAATTTCTGAAAGTTTTTATCATGAAAGAATGTTT